>NC_048900.1:15219433-15256267 GCF_011077185.1 Oxyura jamaicensis | reverse complement strand
AGGAAGGAAGGAAGGAAGGAAGGAAGGAAGGAAGGAAGGAAGGAAGGAAGGAAGGAAGGAAGGAAGGAAGGAATAATGAAAACTGAAACAAATATAGCAAAATATTTGACATGATGTAGTAAAGGGTCTTTAAATATAAAAAATTCTACTGTGGTCAACAATGCAAATTATTTACTAAAATCAATAACCCCACACTTGCTACATTGTGAATGTGTCCCAACTAAGATCAGATCATGTTTTCCAGTAGCCCTTGAACCTGCATCTTCTTCTGACAGCTCTCTTTTGTCTTGACACATTTGCCATTTTAAACATTTATTTTTCAGTTTTGCTGAAACACTGAAGGCTTTATGATCACCCTGGGAAAATACTGCAAGTCTTGTACAGCACAAGGACAGACAAACAAATGTTGAAAGCTTAATTGTGTAGCACTGTGCCCAGAGAACTGTGCTTTCTTCTTTGCATGTGGAATTATCTCTAGGAAGAGTCATCACTAAATCCTATTACTCTTCACCACATTTTATGATTGACTCCTCTGTATTTGCTGGCTTAGAAAAAGCCTCTTCTGCCATGAACATTTTTTTTGGCTCACCCATGTTCTCTGTTTAGAGACCTCCCCTGAAAATTATCTTTCTATATGCACATTCAAGTCATTTAACTAATTTAGCTCACCCTTTCATTCATAATAGCCAAAAAGCTTTGAAAGCAGCAAATATGCCCATTATAATGTTTTATATCCTATGCCTTAGGATAAATTCAATGAGAAATGAATCATGGCATTTCAGAGCTGCATGCAATGTTCTTTAAAGCAGCCCACTGAAATCCTTAATTACAAAGGTGTTGGTAAAGAACTGGACAATGTGGAGGGAAGGAAGCTTTTTGATGGAGCTTTTGTAAAGCAGTTTTGAGATAACAGCCAAGATTAGATAGTTGCACCTCTGTACTGAGCATGCAAATTTACAGTTGGCTTTTTTTTTCCCTAGAAGCAAAGTTTCATAACTATTAAGTTTAACAGGAGAAGGACCACACACTGAGTGGTGAAAACAAGTTTTGAAATTTATTTGACTTGAACTCCACCAGTAAAGAGTATCAAACGCAAACATAGCTTATGTTAGGGTTGCCAAATCTGGCAGCCCAGTAGCTGCAGCTCTCATGACATCCTTCCCTACCTGCCCCACAGATAACTGGTCCATGCTTTGGTCCCAGAGCAGTAACTCTCAGGCCCCTACTTCTCTTCACTAGCTGGTTTAGACCTATGGTCCCTCCAGTCCCTCTCCCAGTCCTGTGGTCTGTCCGATCACTGCCTCCCACATCTCCTCTCCTACTTGCCAAGTACTCTGGATTGATTTTCGCTAGTGAGTGAAGACTACGTACATGCACACCAGGTAATATTCCACAAATCATGGCACTTCAGAGCTGCATGCAATGTTCTTGAATGCAGCCCACTGAAATCCTTAATTCTACCTGGTATACATAGACATAGGCTTCACTCGCCAGCAAATAACAGAGCGTGGGGCTTGACTGGACTCACCACCCTCCTGTTTATACCTAATTGGCCCCTTTTATCTCCTTTTTCCTCTGTTATTCTCTGTCAGGGTTCCTCTGCTGCTCCCTGGGTATTTGTGTTTTCAGCAATGAGCCCTTAATCACACATCCTCACAGCTGAAAACCCCCAAAATATTCGGATCTCACCAAATCCTGAGGCATCACAAAAGCCAACTTGCAAAGAGCAGAAGGGGAGCTGCCCAGATGAATCACTGAACTTGGATGATTTCTGTACTTAGATTAATCCATCACTCAACTTTCAAATCAGGCTAATTCACAGAATCTTGGTGTACACATCCTGTTCAGCTAGAATATTTATGGTACCATGGCCAATCTGGTCCTGGTTGGTTTAGGCACATTTTAAAGGTTTTTAATATGCTTTATCTGAATTGTACTCAAGAAGGGTGTAAAACATTGCTCCTTTGAGCTACAAACCCTCATCAATTAATATAAAGGAAAGTTGAACACAACAGAAAATTTGAGGGGGAAGGAAAGCCCCACAGTCCATACACCTGAATCATACCTGCAAGCAGTAAACCCTTAAATCCAAACATGTTTGTTATTATTCTTCTGACCATGAGTTCTGACATGAAAACCCAGAAACACAGGACGGACCAGTTATTTAAGATGAGAGACTCTGAAGAGAGTAAATAGCTGAATCCCAGAGTAGCTCCTATGTCAAAACCACACGCTGATTTACTCAAGGTTTGTGTTCAGTGGGAGACGGTATTTAATTCTGCTTCCTGGGAGAAAACTGATTTTAACTAAAAACTCCTCTGAATTTTTGGCTGAAACCCAGTAAGATACATTCCTTTCCAGAACTCCTAGTGCTATTTTATTGAAAAGACAGAAAGGCAGCCTCTGATCAGACATTACATCTGTTTTTCTCCTGCCCTTGCCAAATCTGCCCTGGCAATGAAGAGATGGGGAGAGTCTGCCTTGGCCAGTGCTCCTCGTCCTACTAAATTCTATTCCATAATCAAACTTAGAGGATTTTTCACATTTCTTCTCACTTTTCACTTTTCCTTTAATATAAGAACACAGCTTTTTTTTGTATCGTGAGCTTTATTAGCCTGTAGTATTGCTGCATGTATATGTAACATTGTCAAGTTGTTCAGATGCCTGTTTTTTGTGGATGGAACTGGTTGCAAATAAAGCTTAAAAAAAAAGTATTAATAAAGTAATCTTTCAGTCACACAGGAACTAATAGAAATCAATATGAAGTCCTTTAAAAAAAGAACATTGAAGAAGTTTACTCCAAGGGCAGAGCTAAGGTTACTGAGGTGCAGGTCAGTGATAATTTTTCCACTGATGACACTGGTTTCTAGGAGATGGTACAACTGCAAGAAATCAAGAAAATACTGGGTCCCATTTACTTAGCTATAAAAACCTGTTCATGTTTACCATTGTAACAGTAGGTCTTAATCCAGACTGTCTTTATCTCCCAGTCTGTCAAGCAGAAATAATGTGACAGAAAGGATGAGCCTTGATAAAGGTGTCACTAAAAATCTTCCGTTGGATAATAACTTGACCACAGAAAAAGCTAAGAGGAATAAATCCTGGAACAGATGCATAAATGAGCAACAGCTGAGCCATATGAAATATAATAAAACACAGACTTGCAGGCACTGAAGATGGAAAAGACCTGTTAGGTCATCTAGTCCCAGCTTTTGCCAATTCAGAATTGTGCCCTAGAGTGATGTGCTGAACTTTAAGGAAAAAAAAAAAAAAAAAAAGGCTGCCAAAATCTTTGCAAGCCTATTACACTTGCTCCAGAATAGAGAAACAAAAACCCCAAACCTAATGAACAGGCTTCAAGTCATGGAGGACTCACAGTGCCAGGAAAACTTGATTGTATTCCCATCTCCTTACCCAGCCCTGCTGAGGAAAAAAGGGGTAGCTTTCCAAAGTCTGGAGCATTTTCATACTGGATGACCACAGCTAAAAGCAGGCTAATCAGAACCGTAAATCACAAAGGCAGGCTTTGCCTTCAGGCACACTATGGGAATGTGGGTTCCTCTGCCAGCTATAAAAGGAATATTTATTGAGACTATAGACTTGAACTATGTGGAAGTGCCAAGTGAAGGTGTGTTCCTTCTAGACTGTTGCCTCTAGCATATGCTAATCTAGTAATGAAAGAGTCTTTATGGTCCCCATAACTGGGTATTTGCTTACCACAGTGTTTTAGCACTCAGCCTCCCCACGCCTACAATGATTTGTATCAGAGATGCTTCGTCTGGTTTGTACGACGCTGGTAGTGCTAGAACAGCATGCTGTGTCTCTCCACCTTCAGCACAAACTTGGAAATGAGCTGGCAAGGGGGACCCCAGCATGCTGGGAGAGTGTACATGACCTGATTAGCACTGGGACTGGCAGTCCTGCATGTCTTGCAAGGAAGGTGCCTGCCACCAGCCACCACCCAGCCCTAGGCACGTAACCGTGCATCTTAGGGGACTGCCTAGAAATAGAATTATGTGCGTTGACATCAGGGAATGGAGTCTTAAAGGGGACCAGGAATATTTTTGGCAGTGGAGACAAGAGAGAAGAGGTGGTAATTGAGAAGAATCCAGGGAGGACAGCGTGAGACAACTGTCTGAGGGTAATAGGGTGAAACTGATGACCAGCAGACAAAAGCAACAGCTAGAAAAACATTGGCAGCAACTGCTGTAAGCAAAACAGACCATCTACACATTGCGCTCTCAATTAATCTCTCTACAAGCATGGGCTTCAGGCCCAAGTAGATTAAATTGTTGGAGAAGTTTCTCTGTTTCCACCTCCCACGGAGGGTGGCAGGAGTAAATTGGAGTTGAAAGCAAAACTAAAGGCATGGAAGAGCCTGGACATCAATGGGGGAATCAGGTCAGCTTGATGAAAAAAGAGAAAAATCACATCAACTCACTCACCTGAAAGAGTGAAAAGCACTTATAAATGCTATTCCACTTTCATGGGAGCAAGGTTATTTTTATATTCCTAGCAAGTCACAAGTTTGTGTGTTTTTTCAAATTTTATAGTCTAATGTACTCAGAAAGTTGTTTTTAAAATGCACCTTGTGCAAACAATCAATACTGTGTCTTACACATATTTCCAGTTCCACCCACAAGGCTCTACCCTGGCTGAGGACTGGAGCTGCCATCTCAACACCCAACAAAAACAGAAAATGTTTGACCATTGGAGATGTATGTACAAGACTTCAAATGTGTACTGGAGGACTGCATTCCCTCAACACTATACACACATGGTCTACTAGATTTATGCTGCATTTGCTAATCTTGCAAACACAGGTGAGAGTTTGACATGCCATGTTTAGTAAACAACTCATATGATTTTGTATCAAGATACCGGCTTCACATGAACTGGAACTGACAGAAAGGAGAGTGCCACTTTCAAAGTCATTCCCACGTCTTCTATTCCATGCTTGCTACACTGCAGCTCAAATCCAACCTAACAGCTCTCAGCAAAGCAAGGAAAAGGGGTATGTTAATGCATTCTCTCAGGCACTGAAAAACGAACAGCTTTCATAAGTGACTTTCATTTTCATACCTTTTTTCTTTTTTTTTTTTTTTTTTTTTTACTATTATAAGCTACTTAAATTTTCACCGGTGTAAATGATGTACAGGCAGAAATCCTTTTTTCACTCACCATGATTTGAGTGTCTCACGCAGTCATTCAGCACTGCACTGAACTGCCTCTGAGCCTCTGGCTCCTGGAAGCAATAGTAGCTGTGTCGGGTGAACGGCTGCCACAGGTACACTGGGAACTCTCTAGGCAGCTGAACGAAGGCTTGAGCAACCTCCTTCTCGCTTGACCCTACAAAAACACATCTAAAATTAGAATTTTCTGGTGTCTTGGGGGTTGGCTCTTTTTCTCTTCTATGACAGCACAGAGAGAACTGTTAAAACAAGAGAGCTTTGCTAGAGCTGAGCAATGAATGTGACATATCAAAATCAAAATTTAGAATCAGAGGTCCTGTCTTGATGCAAGTGGTTTGGGGGGTTTCAGTGGGACACAGCTAGGACCAGCGAACTTAGCTGGCACCAGCCACCTACCTCCCTGTTATACTGTAGCAGATTGATGTCCTCTTGTTTTATATTCAAGGTAGACATAAACTACATATTTTTGGTAAAATTTCAAGGAAACTATGTCATTGGACTGTAACTGTTAGGGAAAAGGTTTTCATGGCAAGTAAGTAAGATACTGGGCAACTCTGGTGTCTTCCACACAGAGACCATAAAGGAGCATACAGTCTTCCATGTAGAAACAAACTGCATTAAATTGTGAAGGAACATCAGCAGTTTCCCTGTGTCCAAGATTTTCAAACGGAGCTGCAGCATGGCCTGACGGACTGTCACTTCAAGCCCTGGATGGTGAAGCAAAGAAAGCACAAAGTATCTGCAGTTGCAGCCTGACCTGAGTCATTGTGTGCAGGGGATACTGTACAACACCATTTAGAGGTGAACAAATATAACTAATCTTGTTTCAGTGCTGTGCATCAAGAGCCAAAAGATGGTCATCTCAGCATTGCACAAAAGGGCAGAGAGGCTGTAAAAGAGTAATTGAGCCACTCTTTGCAGAGGGAGAGCCATGGGAAGGCCAAAGTGGTGTGGCTTTGGGCTGCTCCACGTTGCTCATCCCTGACTCCTCTGGAGCTGAGGTGACACGCTGAGGACACCTCCAGGCACTGCTGCCCCATGCCAGCCTCTGACCATCCTATGCCAGTGGTACCATCTTGGGAAAGGGTATACTGGGGACACCTCCTAGTACTCGTAAGTCAAGTAGTATGAGACAGGACATCATAAAAAAAAAAAAAAAAGACAACTTATCTACTTGTTGCCCCTATCCCTTTCCAAATTTGACTCTACAACATGGAGAGACTTGATCCCTCAAACACTGAACTTTCTTCATCTTCAACGGCTGGAGTGGGGGCAGGCAGAATCCCAGCAGTTCCTGTTGCAGAAACAACAAATCCAGCAACAGCAACCTTCCTGCCGTCTCTGTGGGACATATTATCAACTGTGAACCAACACAGGCAGCTGGCATCTAAAAATGGAAACAAATAAACCAGGAATATGAACAAAGCCTGGGAACAATGGTAGTGTGGTTCCTGCTCCGCTTCTGCACAGCTTCCAAAGGGTTTGTGTAGGGATACTGGACAAAAAACACAGCCAGCATTTCTTTGAACTTTAGTTTGTGGCATCTTCTGTACATGTCCACTTTGAAATTAGGATTTGACTCTGTGCATATTTTGTTAATCTACTTTAAAGTAGCCTCAATGTCTGCCCAGAAGTGGCTTGTGTAAGAAAAAGAGCCTGAGGTTTGGCAGTTAAACTTTTACCAAGGCTTACCAACAGGATCTGGAAAATGTTTATCAGACAGTAAATTGTAATCTTCTTCTGAAGTCAGCACTTTACCCCCTGCAGGAACAATATGATATTTAGGGCTGAGTCCTTTCAGGTAGGCCTGGAAAATCAAGACAGAGGGAGTCAAAACTGAGATTTAAGGAGAGGGAAAACATAAAATAATCATACCATTTACAAAGTTAATGCATGCATTCCCCAAACGGAGAAGGTTTTGTCAGACTGAATTTCAGATATATTCATTGCACATGTCAAATCTAAAACATCTTTAAGTAAAAAACATATTTAAAAATATTCTCTCAATGCTTATCAGCCATGGTAAAGAATCAGGGACTGAAAGGAGGGGAAAAGGATTGGATTTTCTGCTAAGCCACATTTGTTTGATTTGTCAGCCAGGGCTATTTGACTACAGCAGCCACAAAACAAAAAGCTTCACTATACTCAGGCTTGAAGCAACCCAAAAATTTCTACTTAAAACCCAACCTGGTGACATACTATAATGACATACAAAAAAGTGTTCTGTGATATTCAAAGGAAGGTTCAAAGTGCTGTGTAAGCGATCTGCGAATTTATGCAAATGTCTATGGCCAATGAAAGGTACTTTGTTGTACCCTCAGGCATCCCTATCAAGTTCCAGACAACTCCACAAGGCTGGAGCAGCCTTTCCGGAGACAACATCTCATCTATTACTGCTTGAAACAAAGACAGTAGCAGCAACAAATTCATCAGGTCTTGGTCTCTCTGTGAGCATAGAAGAACATAACAGGAAGAAGTGTTTACCTCTTTGGTCTCAAAGCAATCCACAGTGTAGTCATTTTTGATAACGACATATCTGTCCTTCCACTTCTTCAGGTCCTCAGCAAAATGCAGCAACTCTGTTTCATATAAGACTGTCTCAGCTTCTGACTTTGGCTGCAAAGACAATTTTCTAGATTTGAAATGACTGTACTACTGGCCATTTTGAAGCTTTTATTTCTGTAAGACTGCTATGAGGGCTTTTCAATCTTCAAATGAAATCTGGAGTAATACACATCAGTTTGTGCCAGGCAGATCCTACACACACACACAAATTCTTGTAGTTTGTGGTGATGAGGCAGCAGAGAAGCTCTGCCTTTCAACACCACTTTTTGATTTCTGAGGCAGAGATGTTCTTATGTACCTTTCAGTTGATATGCTGAATGTAAGATGACATAGATCACTATTGCCTATTTTCCAATATGCACTAAAATATTTCTTTGATGCAGCAAAGTTTTATTACAAAATAGTCAATTTTCTCACATTTCTTTGTAATACTTTTGCACCTGTGTTCTTATAACTGGCACACATATTTTTGAAAGATGCTGCTTTTCTATCACCGCACCCTCTACATCACATCTTTTCCCTACTCATTTCTTGAGCATCAGAAATCCATGATTTTGAACATAGCCAAAAAAATTAGATTTGTACCTTCTTTATATTAAAGGTTGGTTCTCCACATTTTCCTCTAATAAGGAGACTTTTGTCTCTCTTTTTTTCTTGTGCTCTAATAAAAAATCAGCTCTCTGTAGCTTATTTCACAGAGGGGATTATTATCATCTACTTTAAGGAATCCTTTAGCCATGGCTGAAAGGATTAATTGAGTTTCCTACCTAAATTTCTGCCCTAAACATATAATATCTCTCTCAACATCCTTGCAAAACCTTGCAATCATTGGGAAACAACTAGTTTTGCCCAAGTGTACAACTTTACATTGATGAAATGCATACTTTGTATCAGAAACACATTAAGGTTCTTCTCCTATGATACCCTCCCAAAAGATGTAGATTGTAGAACAGCCAAAACTAAGAAAAAAAATCAGAAGTAAACTTTAAACCCACACCCAAATACATCTTTTCCACCTAAAACTGAACCAAACCAAATCCAGCATCCACATTTGCAAATTTATTGCGTAAACTTGGGTGATATATAAGAACGTACACATACAAAATGTCCTAATACCCATTTATTAGGTATTTTAATTCTGTGTTTTTACATACAGGAACATCTAAATAACTTTGCAAGAATTTTGGACTTGATTTTTAGAAGCTTTGGGTATCTGTAATGCCTATTAACATTACTTGAGGGCATTCAACACTGGGAAAACAAGAAAACCGAGCCCAGTTGGTAGCTAATGTACTTCCAGATCATGTTTTCCATACATTACAACTACTAAATGCGTTATTTAAATAGTTAATGCATTAATTATTTCATGCAAGAGAGCAGAGCTGTATGGCAGCTTCAGGATGGGGCCAGGCCCACATGTCCTCCTACCTTGGTTTTCAGGAACTGTGACTGGGAGTCACGGTGCTGCTCCAGCTCATTCTGCACGTGCTTGCAGAAAGCCACGGTGTACTGGCGTTTGTAGTGTGGGCTGAAGTTCTTTATGACAGCTTCTGTTTTTCCTGAAGCAGAAATAAAGATTAATTACATTTAATATACATTAGCTCAGGAACTGTAATGCAGAACCAAAGCAGTTATCACCACCAACCTAAAATATTACCCAACTGCACCAACGGCCACTTGCTACACAGCAGGTCAGGAAACCCTTATGGATGCATTCAGCTGTTGTGATAACACAAGCACAGATTTTTTGATATATTTTTTTTCATTCTAGGAGTGAAAGAAGTGGACGAAACATATCCCAAATCTGTTAAGGAAAGATGCTCTCTGTCTCTGCCAGGAACATATTGCCACAGAGTCGGATGTTTGATAGCTGATAAGGTTTCCAAAGAAACACACACAACTGGTACTGGATAGTGTTTAGACACATTACCCAATTTTGTCACATAATCAGGTTTTAAAGCCAACTCATAGCTCTGACAAAGTATGGTTTCTAGGTTTGGGCACTGCAGCCCCTCCTTTGTTTTAATGTAAACAGATACTGAGTCACATCGCATGAAACATTGATCTTGTATTGTCTTGCTAAGCTCAAGATCTCAGCAGCAGCAGTAGCAGCAGTAAACACATTGAGGGTCTAATTTCTGGAAATCTTAACAGCAATTTACAAGTAGTTAACTCATTAGCTCTACCAAAGAAATAATAATGCTTTACAGACAGGGAAGTGAAACTAAAAGATAAAATCACCTGTACTTATGTGACTCTGAAGCAATAGTCCCAAACCCGGACTATGATCTCGATTTCTGGAAGAGCATCCTGGATACTGGAGACAGCCCATTTTTCTTTGTTTTAAGGAGCCCCATGACAAAGGTTTCTTCTGAGCACAGGACACAGAAACAATTTCACACCTCAAACGATTTTGACGCTTTCAAAATTACATTTTATCCCACTTGGGGGAAAAAAAAAAAAAAAAAAAAAAAAGACAAAAATACGCTTTTACTGAATTTTTCTGATTTTTCTGAAGCCTTTCATATGCATGGGTTTCCAAACCAGGACAGACTTTCAGCACTCCTGAAGGGTGAAACGGGAACCAGCAAGAAGCAACGCAGTGCTCAGGGTCTGGGCCACCTGCCCCTATGGTGATGTACCCAGACAGACAAACGCTCCCAGCCACCCACCAGGCAGCCACCTAAAGGATTCCTTGTGGGGGGGGTTCATGATGTTCCTGTATTTTATACAACAGGCTGTAAGTATGGAGCAGCAATGACAAACTCATAGAAAGGTCTCATCATATTTGCTGTTTCAAGCATATAACCACAGTCCTTCTAAAGTAATAATGAAAAATTTCCAATATTACTATGGATTTTATTGCCATTTCCCCCCCACACAAACACACACACATAAAGGGAGTTTATATACTGTCACAGTTCCCAGGATGTCCATGCATTTTGTCATCTCAAATAATTTTAAAGATCAAAACAAATACGGTTAAAGAAAGAGGAAAGCTGTGGATGACTGTAAGTGCATGGAATATTCCGGTGTATGGGATGTTACGGTCCAAGATCTAACAGTTCTGGCTCCGTTATTTCCATTTACAAATCAAACCTGTGTGGCTGAGACTGCCAAGGACAAATAGCTGGTTTGCTAAGGAGTTCAGAGACAGGCACTAACAAAAGATTTAGCGAAGTAAGTGAATCTCTTATAAAGTCTGCCCATTCCATAACTTCCAGACAGTTGCAATTGCATCCGTGTTGTAAAATCTCCGAGCCCCACAGCTCTCTTGCCCTCAGCCTTTGCAAAATCCTTACACAAAGCAGGGGGGGCGTGAGGAGGCCTCTGCGGGGACGTGCTAAATTGTCAGGTATGTGAGTTTCTCACAAATTCAGCTGTGGGACAGACCTAAATCAGAATCTAGACTCCAACCCTCCAGCTTCAAGCAACCATATTTGTTGAGATCAGTAATTATAGAATGTGCTCATGTATAATAGCAGGATATCAGTGCTGCTGAAGCACAAAATCCTTGCCCATCTGACAGACTTTTAAAACCAGCCTGCTTTGGGCAGAGGCATAAACTTATTCTCCAAATAAGGACAAGGCTTCCCAAAACCTTCTTTACAGCATTTTTTTTTTTAATTCACAAAGTGGACAGTCCCTGCCAGCAGTAGGATGTTGTAGGATGTTGTTGGCCCCAGCCCCAGTGGAGTTTCCTGCTCGGGCCACTGGCAGGGTTTGCCCGTTTTCCATCCTGGCTTTTTCTCCTCCAGCTTTTAGTGGCCTCTTAATCTGTTACAGAGGGCTCTGGGACGCTGGACATCACTTGACTCTGTAAGTGCCTACTGCCTGCATCCTGCAGTAAAAATTTTTAGAGGAAATGAGACAAGGACAAAATTCTGGTGTTAGAATAACACCCAACAATCACAGGAAATACCTGTAATTT
Organism: Oxyura jamaicensis; assembly: GCF_011077185.1. Taxonomy (NCBI): domain Eukaryota; kingdom Metazoa; phylum Chordata; class Aves; order Anseriformes; family Anatidae; genus Oxyura; species Oxyura jamaicensis. The sequence continues at coordinate 15,244,579 of NC_048900.1, read as the reverse complement.
TGGCAAAGTCTTTCAATTATGGCTAAGCCGATGCAGAAGGGTGATTCCTCAGCATAAATGTGTCTTAGATTAGCTTAAAGTATCATAGCCCAAAAGAAAGGAACTAAGCAATTCACAATATATATATACTAAGAAGTATGACATTAATGCAATTTTTCTTTGTAGAATATTATCAATCAAAATAATGACTCAAGTAGCAAATGTTTCATGCTGTTTCTTCTAGTCCTGGCACCCGTATCTGCAAAGGATCTCAGTATTAAAAATGCTCTTGAGACTACAAGGGAAATTTTTTTGGTGTGATTGTGAATGCCACTTGAACTGCTGAGGACCTGACCCTACAGCATTTGGATCCACAGGAGCTGCAACACAAGTTGCAGGCGGGAAGAGCAACAGACCCTTGATCCATTGTTTGCCAGTGGATCTTTAAATGTTTTGGTTTACAGAAGATAAAAATATGCTATCTGAAAATAAACATGATGGAAACAGCAATGAGTAATAGAATCTCTTCCCATGAGATGATAACATGGGGCAACTCAAGATAAAATACTCCAGGACAGCTGAAAAATGAGTTCCCCTCATTCTTTTCCAAATTTAGTGTGGCTTTCTTAGTCTGAGCTGTTTATATGAAGCAAGGCCAACTTTCCCAGTTGGCTGGGCTGGCAACGGCACAGCTCCAGCCCGTGTAAACGCGTTCTGTATCCAGCAGAAAAATGGGCATTTATCCTCAGAGAACATGAAATGAGATCGCCTCCAGTAGAAGCCTGCATGCAACCAGAACTATGAGTAGGAGAAGACAACAGCGATGGGGGATGAAGGATTTCTGTCAAAAGGCCTGTACTTGCAGATGCTCACCCCCTGCTGAGGGTTTAGATCTTGGTACAGAACAAACCCTCCTATCGCTTCACGCTGCACCTCCTGCTTTACAGCACCGTACCTGCACTCAATCCCAGTAATTTAGCCCAAATTACGTTGTGGCTTCGAAGCACAGAAACAGATGTTGTTGCACGCGGAAGCAAGAAGCATTGATGGTTGCCCCCCTGGAAGCAGTAAGCGCTGTGCTGGCTCAGAGGAGTCGCTCCCAGCCACAGGGCTGTGGCCATTTGGGAGCCAGGAAGGGGCAGAGACAAGGGCTGGCTGCCAGGGCTGCCACTGCCCCTCAGCGCTGGTGTCCGGCACCAGGGTGCTGCCAGGACCCTTCTTCTTTGCAGCATCACTACTTCTGAGCGGGACTTTCAAAAAATACCACTATCAGTGATATGAGTTCCTCTGGAGAGCAGGAAGATTTATCTTCTTAAACCACTTAAGCCCTTGGAAAATATACTTTGTGCCCCACAGGACAGGGACTATAAAAATCCTTAGCTTATTTGCTGTATAAAAGCAAACCCTAGACAAAATAAATCATAAAAGAAACAATAACTAGTCTACTTGGTGAGTGCCCAGCACTTCAAACTGCTGTGAAGTGCTGAGACAGACTGGGAACGACCGACACATTCCTTGTGCTTCTTCCACAAGCTTGCAAGCAGAGCTGCCAGAAGGAAACCTAAAAGGATGAGCTGACCATACCCACACTCACCGTCCAGGAGTGCAAACCACAGCCAGGGATGTGCGGGCTCTTCCTACCACGTACCTTAATGATACTCTGTGAGTTCAGTAGTGAGCTTAAAAATTACTGCTATAATTACATAAATATGACTATATAGGAAAATAGAAAATCTTTTCCTAGCCCATCAGGGTAGCAGTGAAATTAGTTTAGAAAATAATTTCTGACTTCACCTCAAGGGACAACTCCATCCTACATCCAAGATAAACACCACCTTCGACTGAGATAATGTCTAAAATTTGTGATGCTTTACTTGAGCTCCGTGACTTGGCAAAGCTGGATTTCAGTATTGGCAGCTCTGAAACATGTCAGATGCTTGCTGTGAAGGGGGAGAAAGAGCCTTGGCTACTCCTGCCCCTGCAATATCATACTCACCATCATCTGTTAAATACACCTGGGAAGCAGAAAACCCATGAAAGTGATCAGGATATCTTCTTTAACAGTGCCTATCAGCTTCCAGTGCTCTGGGACTTGTAATAGTGTAGTGGAAATTACCATGGATTCCCTCTTTTCTATGGTCTTTCTCATGCAGTACTTATGGCACCACCCAGAAGTTACATCTGACTAACACCAAGTTACATCTGACTAACACCAAGTGCTCCGAGGCTTCGTCCTACATGTAAAGGGAGGCAACACTAAATATTCTCTTTGTTGCTGAAAGCACACCTTGGTTTGATCTTTATTTATAGAAATAGTATTCTGATTAGTCATGAGTCATTTAATACCTGTTATGAAAAAAGAGATGACAGACACAAACACCATGTTCTGCTTTGGGTGAATCACATCTCTGCAGGTTTGTTTGTACCTGTGCAGCCAAACCAAGAAGCTCCCTAGCGGAGCCACCCCTCCCCGATGCAGACACACTGGAAAGTGCCATTTGCACCTGATAAAATATTGAAACCTATTATTTATGATCAGCCTTGTTTTGTATTTATGGAGATTACTCTCATAAAAATTGTATAACGCTGCAACCACACCAGTGTGCACACAGACCTCGGACTACCCATCTGGAAGGCAGATGCTGAGTTACAATGGTAAAATTCCTGCTAGTCACCCAAAACTAAAGCCATAGGATGGAATAATACCTCAGATCATCCTCTTCCTAAATCTCAGCACATAAGCACTTTTTGGGGTGCTTAACCCATGTTCTCTATGCAAAAGTGTGAAAGCCGATGTGGTCCTTTGAAAAAAAAAAAACAAACAAAAAAAAAACACAGATTTCTTTGCAGCTCTGCCTATTGAGACTGTGGGTGTGGAATTTGTGCTCCACCAAAAGTTAAGCTCCTCTCTCTGGGCAAGCTAAACAAACACATTTGTAAGTTCATGATCCACAGCAAAGGAGGAGCCAAACATAACAGGCTCTGTTCCAGCCTCACTGATCTCCCTTTCTACAGCTCGGTACATAGCTCTTTACTGAGCGCTCTGTAAAGCAATGCTGGATTTTATACCGAGTTGCATGATGATGACAGATTTCAATAGGTTTATATACCTGTAATGTTCTTCTTATGCAACTTGATGAGCATCTTGTATTCCAGAGAGACAGAGCTGAGTGAGTCAGACCCCACAGACTCTACAGAAAAGGCTCGTTTTCCCAATAGCAAGAGCAGCTTTTGATGTAATTATGGATTCTCCTATTTCTGAATACTGTCTCCTCATTGTTAAAAATACAGAAACAAATATAGAGCACTAATCCTGCTTAAAGGTGTTTCATCTACCAAGTCACACTGAAAGGTTGATTCCTACAGACACATTTCTCTCCCAGACCTGAATCAAGAAAATTTTTCTCGTGAAGTTCACAGACAGGACTATCCCACCTTTGATCTGCTGCTACCCATCATTAACAGCCCATCTTCCACGCCTTCACAAACATCTGCTAAAACCTGAAATTCTCTTGAAGGTATTTCCATTGCAATCACATTGTTTCCACATTATGCCTTTCTCAAGAAGCACGCAAGTCCCTCCTTCACATGCTGCAAGTGTATTTTCTTTGAGGCCAGCTGCTGTAAGATGGAAAAGCCCAGAGAAATAAATTTTAGCATCAATCTGCAATGGCAGAGCAACAGGCTGTTTCCGTGAGGCGTACATGACACAGACATCAGCTTCTTCAGAGCTGCTGAAGAGCAAGTGGTGGGGTGGGCTGGGAGTTCTGCATCACCCCTACCATCAAATCATCATTTAGGGGGTAAACGACATTTCATAAGCTGCCCTTGCATTTCTTTCAGATTGAGAAAAAAAAAAAACACAATAGTCATAAATTACATAAAGGCCAAGGCTTGTGGTTAATCAGGCAGAAATGAGCTCAACATGAACCAAAGTTTGATTAACACCATGTCAGAGGAACTTATCATTAAAGTTACTGAAATTTATCCTTTATTGGTAATGGGGTTAGAAGCAGCAAAGCTATGTCTAGAAACAGTTACGCATGGTCAAATTCAACAGGAGTAAGGTCTGACAATCCTTTATTTAGAGGCTTATTTCGCAGCACCAGAAGAACTAGGGATTTAACAAAACAAATGAACCTAATCTAGTTCCCGGGGGCCACAAGAAGCTAAAATATGCTCTGCATTAAGCTAATTTGGTGAAGGTCAATGGTTTTAAAGCTTTGCTTTGTTTGTTTGTTTGTTTTTGTGTGTGTTTTTAACCTCCACGAGCCACAGGCTTAACCACTAAATGGACACCAAAGGCATCTTGTACGGCTTTCTTCAGCCTGGATCTCAGCATCACATCACATGTTACAGCAGTTGTACAAGAATGTTTTTTGGGAACGTTTAAACAGCTTTCCAAAAACATAAGCCAGTGCCACATCACCCTCTAAATCAGGACGCTGTATTCCCTCTTCCCTCCCCTGCAGGTGACAGGCGTTGCAGCCACTTACTTCACTGCCCAGCCATCTACAAGATAAAGTAATGAAAAACTTGCTCATGTCACAGATACAGATAACAGAAGTAATCATCTTCACAAAATACTAATTGAAGAGTTTTCCAAATATATGGACACTGATGTAGACACATAGGCCTGCACAAGGTTAACCCTGTGCAACGCTACATGCTCATACAGATCAAGGAGATGCTAGCACTCATGTCTTAATGATTTTGCCAAAATTGTGTCATAGCAGCCAGCTCTATTCAAAATTATTCAAAGGCCTATAGAACATTCTGAGCGCACAAGCAAGTCTTACCATGCAGCTTCTTGTTTATGCTGAGATTACCTTATGTGACTCTTCAAATTCCTCTTATTCCCTCTGTCCACTGTAACTCTGCTCACCACTAGTCCAGTCTGAGTCAACCCAAGCGGCCTTCTCAGGATACTGGGTCTTCCATTTGTGCATCGCTTTTAAAGCGCTGTAGCAAAAGGCCATTATCCCAAATTAATATTTTATTCCATTACATGTGGATTTCGAGAGGAGAATCATGGTACCAGCGGTTTCCCTCTCCTTGCAGTTTTTCTCACTGAATTGCAAGGCCTTTTGTTCCCTTTGCTTCCATGTACACTGAAGATGAATAAATGTCATGGATTGCAAAGAACAAGATCTCAGATAGCCTATGTGCAAAAAAATAATAATAAAAAAAAAAAAGTAAAAATATTTCAGGATTCACCTCTGAACTAAATTACATGTAGGCCTCAAAGCACAGGCATTTATTTTTGATGGCTTTTGAACCGTCACAGCCCAGCCTCTTACTTTTACCACAGGAAATAACCACAGCCATAGAGCAGCTCCTTGGCATTCCAAACCCCAAAAGACCAACGGGTTCAACACACAGATTCCTGAAGACACTGACCTACAGTCCAAGCCACGTACATTTTAGGTCAGTAGTGCACCAGCAGCTAGGACCCGTTTCCAGCTTTGTGTGGCGTCCTTAGCTTGTGCCAACAGCTTGCCAGTGGGCCTTTCCGCTCAGAGAGAAGATGGGATGTGAAATGGCGACGGCTCAGGCTTCAGGCGTGAACCAGAAGGATGCCACATTACTGAAACCTGCCCAGAGGATGTTCCCCACAGCTGGCAGCCCCGCAACACGCAGGATGGTCAGCGAAACATGAGGATGTGCAACTGGAGAAGGCACCTTTGTGGTGCAGAACGGGTGCCGCAGACTGCCTCCTTCCCACTTCCAGTGTAGAGGCTTGCAGAAGTCTTTCTGTTGCAACCTCTCAAGCATCCTCCTCTTGTGGTCTTTCAACACATTACTTTCTCAGTAAATGCGTATTTTTAAAATTGGATATCTGCTAGAGCTCTCCAGGAAGTTCTTCTAAGTCGAAACCACAGTGATAGCTGTGCTGCAGACTTTATTACCCGAGAGGGGAAAAATAACAGATGTGTATTTCAAACAGCAAGGGAGATAGAAGTATTCACCCCTACTAGCTGACAACATAGGCTGTTATATGGACAAAAAGGCAACTTCCTGTGAAAAGCAAGAATCAACTTAGTGCTGTGCTCCCTTTCTTAAAATGGACAAATATATATATACATATACATGTATATATATATATATATCATCAACCACACTGATTGTGCTGGCAGTAAAGATGCTACAGCAGGAATTGTCCATGGCTGGCACAACCTACAAAAAAACAAATGCTTCACAGCACTACGCTGTAAGGTGCAGTTACACGATCCCAGAAGATATTCTGTGTGCTTGCCGGAATTACTTACTCTGACTTTGAGTGACCTGTTCTGTATCTGCATTAAACATATTGAGAAAGGTATTTTCATCGTATCATACATACATCTGCACACTCAGCGCTGCAGAGTAGTGACCAGTGTGGACTAGAGGTTTTCAGCTGGAGAAATGAATCCGCAGAGAAATGTTTCTTAGTTCTGGCATTTCTAAGTGATTTTCCCCAATATCTGATTAATCTCTCTGTGCCTCATCTAACCCAAACTAGACAAATTCTCCTTGTTGATAGTCTGTTGTCATGCTTAGAAAAACAATGGCCTTAAACACATTTGCTAAATCCTGAGAAATAAATGAATAAAGAAGTGATGCCATGAAAAATATTGCATTCACTCTGAAAGTGTGAATAGCAAGTACCTTTCATGCAACTAAAAGCCTCCCCTTTTACAAACAAACCCTTCTCTGTTTCTCTGCAGAAGATAATATTGTCCAGTCAAGTCAACCGCACGATTCACTGCATTTTTATTTCTGCAAAAGAGACAGGAGGAAGTGTTGGAGCCCTGTCTGGTGCTCAGAGGGAAGGAGGCTCCTTCCCACTGCCATAAGATAGCATCAGCTCACGTTAAGAGTCCAGGAATAAGGTGTGCAATTATTACACAAACCTGCTCACCAACCCCCATGTACAACAGCCTCTTTTTCTGTGCATATTACAGACACGAGAGGGAAATTACAGATCTGCAATGCAAAAAAAGCTTATAAACAAGCTTTACAGTTCAAGTTAGTTTAGAAACACCAAGAATACTATTTATTACTGCGGTACCAGAGCATTAACCACCCAGATTCAGGGTTCTTCACAGCTAAGGAAATGTCTGGTTAGATGTGAGCATGTGCTGATGCTCAGCTAAAAATTGAGACCATGAACAAGTCTCCTCTTACACTTCAAAACAACCTCTGTGTGAATGAGTATTTCTGTTTTCTCTTTTGCTCACATTTTACTCATCAGGCTCTGCTCAGCTGCAATAGCTGCTCACTGCTAGCCCTGCTCCATTCTCAGTTTGGGTTAGGTCTATCTGTGAAATGGGTGCAAAAGCAACAGAATTGGCTGCAATGGAGCCAAGCAAGTTTTCCCTTCCCCCACAAAACCAATACAGCTGCTCTAAAAGCCCCTGCTAAATAAAGTCCAGGGACAATCCGTTGGCAGAAGTAGACAGAATAAGACAAAAGGATTTGGAAAGAAAATAATGGAGAATAAGCAAAGAGAAGACAGGAGATGGCCCTCTGGCTGTCTGGGGCTTCTGAACATGGGAGACCTGCCAGTGGCCTCCTTTTGCCTTTTTTCTCCCACACAAAGTTGAGCAAAATCCCAGTATTTCCAAAGCACTGTAAGAGAAGGAATCAAAATGATCGAAATATTTAGTGTTTTAGTGTTTTCCCCCCCCCCTCAGAACTAAAAGGACCCATTAAATTTAATTTATTCTTCATTACTTGGCAGAGTTTATGCCTCTGATTCTTCTGGATTAAAGTTGGGATCCAACTAATAAACATACACTTCAAAAAAACACCTTCAAATTCAGAATTAATTCCAGAAGGATTCGAGTAAAAACCAAAGCAACCCATAACTTTCCATAGTTGCAGAAGTATCAAAGATAAAAGATTGCCTTCATGTTCACCAGATCTGTTCTTCCTATAACCAGCCACTGCCAGTAATCCACACCATCACAGGTAGAATAAATGCACCCAGGTTACAAGGCCATACATTAGGGGAATGTAACAAAAAAGGAAAAGGACTGTGTTCAAAAAGATTTTGATGGAAAAACTACAGAGGACAAATACAAAGCCACACCTTTATCTTAGAGTCACTCTTTTGCAAATGCTGGGCTTTAAAGTCTAATTACACCTTGCCCCAGCAAACTGTTGAAGAGTATTTATTTTCTTTCTCAGACTTCTTTTTTTAGCTGTGATTCAGAGAAACACCAGAACCCCACAGAGCATGTGACTCGCAGGAGGACATTGCTCTGGTGTTGCTGGCTGTGAAGGGATGGCAGTGGCAATGCAGCTCCACAGGTAGAGTCTCCAAGTCATCTCTTCTCCTCCATGCAGCTAATTTCACAAAATCCCCACTTACGTATGTGGAAGCAAGCTTGGAGGGGTTACAGCCCAGCCACTTGACATTCTGCCAAGTGGTATACATTATTCTTCCGCCTGGACACGTTTGAGTTTCTCAAGTGTTCATGAAAAGATCACTGGGAAGACAATGGGGTTAGTGCTGGTGTTTGTTTGGTTTCTTTTTCCATTTTTAAGAAGACTTCCTGGGAAGAAGCGACAGTCAGCTATTGTATCTCTCACTTAACATGTGTTTAAGTCTCCTTAGCTGCTCAGTTCTTTCGCCTCAAAGTTTCAATGCTTCTTCCTTAAAAAAAAAAAAAAAGTTCCCTCATTTCCTCTCCATTTATCTTTCACATTCAGAACTGCTTGTGACAACTCAACACAACTTGAAAGGAAAAAAACAAATCAAAACCACCTTCTTCCAGCACTGTGTTTGTACAGTAGGACCACATGAGCTTCTAGGCTTGGAAAAACAGCTGGTCAGATTATTATTAGGAAGAGGAAATTCACTCCCAAGGATATATTTGGAAATGGTTTGGCAGGTAAGAGCTCTCCTGCAGGTTCATAGTAACCCTGCACCCCTTGAGATCTTCAGCGGGACCTCCATGCACAGACATACCAAAGTACTTGCCCACATGCCACAGCCTGGAGCAACACTTATATCTAAATGTTCAACATTTTCAGGCCAGGCAGCAAAACTAGAACATGTTAAAATGGCCTGCTTTTATTGCTACAGGTGTCTTTGGTGGTAATACCTCAATTAGTGCACTAGCAGTCTACCTTTGGTGTTTTTGCCTTTGTATGCTCAATTTTACAGCTCTGGCTTTGTAAGTCGCAGTTCTCCCATCATGTCTCCGTAAAGTTCTCCCCCGTCGACCCTATCTGAGCTACTGTCAACATGGATACTTCTCTTGGACGGGAACATGGTCCTTTGTTTTGTTTGTCCACATCAATCTTTGTAAAGTGTTTCACTTAGGGGACTAAGGAAAAAACAAACAAACAAACAAACAAACAAAAAACTGCCCAAAAATGCAACATGCAAGAGTTGCTAAGAATAAAGAAAATATCTTTTTGTGTGATAAGAGTTTTATCTGGCAAATTTAAGTACACCAGATTAGATTTTAATTATCTGAATGCAGAAGTAATTATTAGGAATGCTACGTGAAACAGATTTAGCTCCTACCTACTGAATTGCATTTTAAGCACACTATCACAGCTCATTTCACCAGGAAGGCAGTCAGGCAGCAGTGCTATTTACAGACACACGGCGGGAGAGAAAGATGCTGAAGGCACAAGGGGTCACAATATGTTTATGTTAATGCACATCTTCAAAACAATGCGTGGATTCAGAGTAATAATAAACAACTATGGTTATGTGGATTTGCTTTGAAATTTCAAAATTATACATTTTTTGCTGTCCCTTTCCCTGAACTCTTCGGTGAAGTGACCGCAGAACATGAAGGAGAGACTATGGGAAGGTCTAGCTCTTCCCCGATGCTGCAGGGCTACTCTGCAAGAACTGGCCATAAGCCCACAGCAGTGCCCAATATCCACAAACAGCTTCCAACAGAGTAAAACTTATTTTGATACTCATCCAAACCTGAATTCCTCCAATGGCTGCCTGCATTTACCGACTACAACCAGATTTCAAGCCAGGTTTGCATTCTTTGCAAAGTGGCTTAAATTCAGGCTGCATCCTCCCAGGAAACAAATGCAGGGAAAGCTGCATAAATCCATTTTCTGTCTTCATTTGGGCTGATGGCATTCACCAGCCTGATGACGCTGCTCATCACAAGATGAGCAAGGAATTTCTACAATGTCTAACAGCATCCAGTGCAACTTAAAACACCCCAAGAGTTTTGAATGATCAACACCTCTTGGAGACTCTCCTACTCCTTACCATTACTCCTAAAGGTCTCTTCATTTCTCTACTAGACAGTACAATCCTCTCTTCTGATCAGTCATGTAGTAGCAAATCTTTGCACACCAGGACATTACTTCTTCACTCTTTACACTTTCAAGCCCTGCTGAATGATTATTCCACCAACAGTTTCACCACAGGTTTTACATAAAGCCAGCAGCATCATGCAAATGAGCCAGCTCTCGGTTAACTAAAAAGCAGATCAGTGAAAAGGAGTAACTGAGTAAGAGTAACAGGCCAAGAATTTTGGAAAGCTTTTTTTAAAAAATAAAAATAAAATAAAAAAAATAAATAAATAAAATAAAAACCAATATGACTCATGAATTCTTCATAATTCCCAATGCAAAACCATGGCTGTTAGGAAAGCCAGTGTTGAAAAAGTGCATGTTATGGTCTCTGCTTTAAATGGAGCTTGATGAGCAAAGTCAGGCTGAATCTTCTGGCTTCAAAAATTTGCTTTTACAGTGGGTCAACGACTTTTTCTTTCCTGTTTCAGAAATTCAGAGGTCAGGACAACACAAGCCTCAGATTTAACATAAGCATTTCCGCTTTTGCACGCAGGATGTCCCTCACAAAACGTGTGCCCCAGCTGACAACCACTAACTACAGTCTAGGAGATGCAACTCTTCTTACAAGTTCCTTTGAATCAGTAACAAGTTCAGGTCCTTATAATTATTTCATTTTTAGAATTACCTCTGTCATTAACAGGATACTACTACATGTGATTGAAGATTCAAAGGAATTTCTGGTAAATTACTTTTGGTGCCACTGGTGTGAAGCAACTCCTCGTGTTTTCAGAACTGCTGGGTACCAGTGACCTCCGGAGAGGTGGGTGCTCGGCACCTCCAGAACCACACCAAATGTTTAAATGCCAAAGGAAGTTCAAAATTTTAATTTTTGCACGAATCAATTAAAAATATCTGCTTAGTGTATTTCAGAAGAACCTTCTGTGAGAAAACGTGCATGCATCAAATCTTGTCTCATTCAAGAACAACTAGTACAGAGCAATGGGAAGAAAGCTGGAGGAGATGATCAAAGCCCTGGCATTAAGATTGAACAGATAGCTAACATGCCTTTTCCATTCTTCATTTCCTAGGGTTCCCCTTATTTGTAGAATGCTCTATCTTGAAATCAAACGAACAAAGAAAAACAGAATTATAGGACTTAAAGAAACACATAAAATACAAAAAGTAAAACTGTTTCACTAGCCTGCACTTCACTGTGTTTTTTTTTTCTTAAGTTATTTAAATAAAAATAAAAGTCTTTTAAATGCATTAGAACTATCATTTTTACAAAACTGCTCTGGAAAGCTCATTTTTTAAACATACACTCTTCTTTGCTTGTCTACTGCATATAAATTAGAGATCTTCTGGTTAACGTATTATTCAATCCAGAATAATTACACATCTGAGAGATGCCTAATAAGCTAATCTTTGAACTCTACACATCTAAAAAAAGATCTCTAGGCATGTTATGTGAATACAGAATAGCGTCAGCTGACAAATATATGGCACAGTCCATATTACTGTGGTTGCAACCAACAACCACATGAATCAATGTTATGGCCTGGTTTTTGCATTATTCACAATGACAGGACTTCTGAAGGAAAGTAAGAGCATGTTCTGAGATCATGAGAATCCACGCTAAAGATAAATGAAAATTAGCCACACCTATTGTGGCAAAGAAAATACTATACAAGAGAATATAAGCAATACTCCCATTTTATCAGCAGCATGCACTTTACTGGGAAACTATATAAGATTTTAAAAATCAAACGGTTGCTATGAGAAGCAACAATGAACAAAAATACTTGGATTTACAACTAAAACTAAGATGGGACATAACTGACGAAGAAATATTTTCAGTTACCATAACCATATTGTTTTAGCCTTACATCAGACAAAAGCTATTTCAACAGGAAAACCTGTCTTAGCCAACAGCTGGAAAACTCATAGTCTTACTCTGGAAGGAAAGGGGACATTACTTTTTACAGATGTCTCCATTCTCATCATCCAAAAGAAGTTTAAACTATGAATAGAGAGATGGGCCCCATCTGAAATATGGAATTCACATCCTTCCAAGACTGTGCACGCTCTCATCTCTGGCATCAATTCAGTCTATGCTATTGCATGTAATGATCACAGGAAGTCACCCTAACATTTTGTATAGCATCTTCAAATTCAGCATTCGATTTACATTTGGTTTGATCTCTCAGAAAATTGTGTGTCTCTTCCAACACCAGAACTCCAGACACCTCAGCAATCAGAGGGGCTGGATTTTATTTTAAAAATGCTCTTTTTCAGCTAGCAACCATGAAACCCCCGGCAGTGTTCAGCTATACCACCCGATATGCAAGAGCAGCCTCCCAGGCAAGTCTGATTTCAGTTTGTGTTCATGAAACCAGCACCTGCTAATGCCAAGCGCTAGGGAACAAACACAGCAGCTTTTCAGTTGACCACACTTCCTGCTGCCTAAATATTTAAGGCACCCTAAGGAAAAGCCATGTAGCAAGATTAATAACTAACAAACCACAAGCTCTTGCTCATTACCACATGGTATCTTACAGCCTTACCAGCGCGCTCACTTTGTATGCTTGCTTACGATGGTAACTCCCTTGCATCTCTGAGCATTGTCAGCTTTAGACGTCCCCACTCTGGTACAAGACATGCTGGGCAACTTCATGTTTTCCATGCATATGGGAAACCAATGACAAACTCACATTGGGGCCTTCCTTCTTTTTGTCACCACCGGGACGTGGCGGTACCCAGCTGGACACCAGCTCTCAGCAGCCGTACCCCGACACCAGCAGGAAGGAACCGGGGCGGTGCTAGAGAACGATGAACTACACCTGACAGCAAGGACAGATTTCTTCTACAGCTTCTAAGAAAGCCAGTAATAAGGACAAGTGAATTTGCAAAAGGAACTGCTGTCCTAACGAAATACCATGGTCATGGCTCAGGCTGCTCAGCAGCTACGTTACCATGAAACCACGCATGCATGCTGCAGCCATTCCGTAAGGAAAACATACACCACATAATTAAAATACTTATCTCAAAAGGAATGAAAGAAACAAGAGCCAAATCCTAACAGTGGCCAAAAAAATGCAGTGTGGCCAATGTAACAGACTGCACAGCACTGGGAGTGTTTATGCTGAATGCACAACAGGAACTGAGACATCTGAAATGGCTTTGTATTTCCTTCCCTACTCTATTTGTAGGCACTTACAACTTAAAACATTTCTTGTATCCATTACTATTACATCAAAAAGGACATGATTCCCTAAAATAGATGCCTTTTTAAACTGAAATAATTTATTAAGTTCCAACAATTTTAATAGTTGGGACTGATGGGGATTTTGACCTGAGGTATCCTAATTACTTTGATTTCTAAAAAGCATTACACATCTTGAAGTAAAGTGAAATTAAAATTCAAGTTTTAACGATGCCTTGATTTTTGGATGCCAAACTGCATCAAATCCCATGCCAGTACACACTGACCTCCATGTCCTTCCACATTCCTTCAGCCTGTTTTTGACCAACAGGCTGACAGAAGCAACCATTAACACCACTTTCTACTTAGCAGATGATTTGCTTCTATGGCTCAAAATGTTTTTGAACTTTTTAGAGATCAATTTCTTCTATTAAATACACTGTGATGGCTGAATTGAGACTTTGGCATGAGATACAAACATCAAATACCTTCCACATATAGGTCAAACACAAGAAAACTCATGGATACTGAGAGAGATGCCTATCCTGTGGCCTTCCACCAGTAGACTCCAGAGCCCTCTCCAAATTGTGATGTTTGATTTATACCACAAGCTGAGTGAATGGACAAGGAGGCTATCCTAGCTTGCCAGCCTGCTTGGATAGAGTATTTTTTTATATTTGAGGTAAACAGAACATTGCTCACATTTGATATTCAAACAGACATGTCCATCCTTCACAGAACGCACATGTGGCTTCATCCGTTCAATTCTCCTGTATCTAATCCTCTATGCAGCACGGATAAGGTCACTTCATGGAATGTCTGTTCACCTTTTTTTTTAAACCAAAACATGCTTGAACAACCCTTGGCTCTAGTCTCGCAAGGCTCCCATAGAGAGCATCGGAAGATACACCAGGTGTGCACCCACCTACCGCTCATTTTGGTATGCTTCAGCACAATGTCTTGAAGGTCTGCTCCATGAAATGCCAAGGACAGCTTTCTTTCGTGGGTTGTATAAAACACAAATCCTCGTGAGCAATCCAGCAGCTGTGTTACTTTTGCATGTAGGCTTTTCCAGGGATTTACTGCTTTGTTTTCAACAGCACATCATGCCTTCCTCCACACACCACTGGTCTGCTAACCCCAACCAGCACAGGAGGTGGATGTGCCTTCCCCAGGCTGGCTGACATTTGCTGCTTTCAGTTTTGGTTTTGGAATGACTTTTTCAACATCACTCTGTAGGAGATGGTAAAGATGGTATAGTCTCTGTCTGTCTTCCCCGCTCTGTTAAAAGTGGGGAGGTGTAACAGCCCTGCACTTGGCACTACTTCATAACTTGGTTGTTTTGTCTTCTGCAAACGAGGGTCTCCACACCTCTGTGGGCCACGGTGCCACGGAGAAGTACCTTCAGCCTGTTGACTATAATAAATGATCTCCACTTCTGGCTCATGACTGAATTTTAAAGGACACATGAAAATCAAGAACTTGTGTCTCCTCTGTGCCCTTAATTCAGTCAATCCCCTTTTCTATGTGCATTTGAAACACTTTTAAATGCATCATTAAATATTTCTCTCTATCTCTCTCTTTTTGTTTTTAATTATAGTGCTGCCTCCCTAAGGGCAAAGGATGAAAGGTGCTTTGGGAATAAATCAGGTTTGTGAGCAAAAATCCAGTCAGCCGTACCATAAAATACTGACTGCAACCAGGCATCTTTTCCCCACCTAAAGCACCTGTGAAAATCACGATAAGCTTGGATCAGCTGACAACCTGGATGATTTGGGGGTTGATCCCAGGGGACACATCAAACACAACTCTCACATCTGGGTATCTCCTTCCACGTGTGCTCGTGAATCTTCACAACCTCAGACACTCCATGTGGCACTCATTTTGCTGCTGCTTCCTGGGCGCAGACTAACAGAGCACAAGCAGCAGTGGCTGAAGCTGCTTTCCTTCACAGTTGCATCTGAAATCACATCATATAATCAGCCCAATACGGTTGCCCCTAGCATCATGGAGCTCTTTAAGTTTGTGGAGAGCTGGAAATTGCAGGGACTTGGTTTATATTTAAGGCAAGCAAATGCCACCCTTGAGGACTAGATCCTACCTCTCTGTCTGCTGCAAGACGTGAGGCTGGAAAAGATGGGCGTCACTTAGGGCAGGCGCTTCCAGGTGGCCCCGCTGCCTCCTTGTTCTGATTTACCGAAGTGCCAGAGCTGAGCACTGCGGAAATCCAGGGAGAGCTTTAAAATGGACAATTCCCTGAAAAGCGAAGGACTAGGCTTGTCAAGCTGCCTGCCCAAAATGAACAGCCATAGCTCCTGCCATGTGAAACATACCACCACCAGACAACAGAGCATCTCAGTGGGATGAGCAGGGGACTGGTGTTCAAAAAAAAAAAAAAAAATCAAAGAAAACTACCAAATCTGGGGCCTTCTACTGAATAATGCCAATAGAAATAAATACCAAACAGCTGCCTTCGAATCCTGGTCTCCCTCAGGCATCTGTGGTGAGGTGAGGACTTCAGATCCGTGGACTTTTTCTGCTAATACAGTAAATAGCTGAAAGCTGTGTTTGCTTTGTGGCTTCACTTTTGTCTACAAAGGTGAACAAGCTGTTAGCTGTGGGTTTTGCAGCTATTTGCTAGACTGCACAGAGGGCAAACTTAGAAACAATGAGGTTTAGGTGGGCAGGTAAACATTGGCAGTGCTCAGAAATACTTCCTGTGCAGCCCGTTTTCCACGTCCGCAGCTCCAACACCTTCCCTCCTAGCCCAGGATACGCCTGAGATGCTCAATTGAGCATGTGAATTGAGGAAAAATGGGTTTTCTTTAGCTTAATCCTAAAAGGAAAAAAAAAAAAAAAAAAAGCTCATCCATTTTAGCTGAAGTTCTCTCAATTGCAACTGGAGGCAGACACTCAGCATGGAAACTTCAGTCTGAACAGCTGAAGACTGGCAAAGCCTCATTTGCAATGGCAAACAGTGGAAAGTGTCTGGCAGACTAAATGATCGACAGCCGTATTACTTTATAGAATACTCCTAAGAGCAAAAAAGCCTTTTGTTTTTTTCATTTGCACAGACCCTGCCATTAAATTTTTGCCCAGGGATGATAATAGCTTGCTTTCCCTCTACTGTGACCACTAGAAAATACATGAAAATATTCAAGGATCCACTATATCACATCCAGCAAACGCAGGTCTGTCTTTAGACAATGTTCATCTAATACATTTCATGTCCCCAGTGCTCCTTCAAGAATCTGGTCGTGGGTCATCAGCACCACCAAAAACCTCTGCAGAGGAGAATCAAAGCACAAACAGTAGCTGTGGTTTCCTGCAAAGGAAGCCAAGAATCCCATAAAGCTTTAAAGACTACCCCATTGGATAAAAAATGAAAGGGGCTAAAGATGAGTGCTACTCAGTAGCTGCATGCTGAGTGCCAGGCTGATGGTGGCACTTTTTGTCAACTCAAAGAAACAATGCCCAAATGCCTCTGAAGAGTAGGGAAAAGCTCTCTGGCAATAGCAGGTTTCCAGATTCATCACAGGAGGGCATTTTATTCAGCGGGGATCTCAAGCGCTCAAAACTCAAACCAACAGCAGCTCCAGGCAGGCATGGGTCCTGCAAATGAGCCGGCCCCAACAGTGAGCAGGGGGTGTTCACAAACAGCAGGCGCAGACAGAGCTCCGCAAAACCTGCCACTTCACTGACACGGGGAAAACAAGCCTCAGTGGGAAACCCAGATGTTTTTATAACAAAAAGAAGTCACTGCCAGTTCTTCCTATGGCTGGCTGTGGAAGTACTTAGTGATCACTAGTGCCTGACGGTCCGGCTGATCCCTGCCTCATGTTGCAGACGTAACCCTGCAGGGGCCTGACCCTGCACCAGGTTCCTCCTCGTTCTGGCACTGCCTGCTCTCACGCCTTCATTTCTGCGTTGCATATTTTGCCTGAGTAAGCAATAAGCAACCAGGAACAATGATCGTCTTACATGGTTTGTACCATGAATGCTCTTTGTGAGGATCAAGGCATCCCACATACAACAGCGAACATTAAATTTGGGCACAGATCTGCTGGAGGGTAGGAAGGCCCTGCAGAGGGACCTGGACAGGATGGGTCGATGGGCAGAGGCCAGTGGGATGAGGTTCAACATGACTAAGTGCCACGTCCTGCACTTTGGCCACAACAACCCCACACAGCAGTGCTACAGCCTTGGGGGAGAGTGGCTGGAAAGCTGTGCAGAGGAAAAGGATCTGGGGGTGCTGGTTGATGCTCACCTGAACATGAGTCGACAGTGTGCCCAGGTGGCCAAGAAGGCCAACGGCATCCTGGCTTTTATCAGGAATAGTGCAGCCAGTAGGACCAGGGAGGTAATCGTCCCCCTGTACTCTGCTCTGGTGAGGCTGCACCTCGAGTACTGTGTTCAGCTTTGGGCCCCTCACTACAAGAAGGACATCAAGGCCCTGGAACGTGTCCAGAGAAGGGCCTGGAACACAAGTCCTGTGAGGAGTGGCTGAGGGAACTGGGGTTGTTTAGTCTGGAGAAGAGAAGGCTCGGGGGAGACCACATTGCTCTCTACAACTCCCTGAAAGGAAGGTGTGGGGAGCTGGGGGTCGGCCTCTTCTCACAGATAACTAGTGATAGGAGTAGAGGGAATGGCCTCAAGTTGCACCAGCGGAGGTTTACGTTGGAAATGAGGAGACATTTCTTCTCAGAAAGAGTGGTCAGGCATTGGAACAGGTTGCCCAGGGAGGTGGTGGAGTCACTGTCCCTGGGGGGGTTCAAGGAAAGGTTGGATGTGGTGCTTAGGGACACGGTTTAGTGGGTGACATTGGTGATAGGGTGGTGACTGGACCAGATGATGCTGAAGGTCTTTGCCAACCTTAACGATTCTAATACACAGGATCTGCATTCAACCTGAGTGATAACCTCAGAATCATGACACAGAATGAACCTCCAAAAACAGGCATTTTCAGGGGAAATAGGAATTTATTGCCCTACACCATTGCCAATGGTATCCTTATGAGTCTTCTATCATTTGGAGAGGCATCACTGCCACTGGTGGTGTCAGCAGAGAGCATAGAGTAAAACCTCACAGCCTGAAGCTCAGCTGAACATATTGACCACAAAAATTTCAAAAGCAGAGTTTACCCTGAGGGACAGCACACAGTTCACACCTGGGAAGATGCATAAATTGGGTAGCGAGCCAGAAACCTCTGCTGCTGCTGCTGTGCACCCAGGCATCACGGCAATGCTGCGCCCTGCTGCTGCGGCCATCCCGGTGCGTCGTGTGGCACGGGCCAGCAGCAAAGCAGCTGCAGCCCCACGGGCTGGCATATGGGCATCGCCGCAGACCCCAGAGCATGCCCAGGTGCCTGCAACAGCCAGCAGCCAACATCTACCAGCCACCATGGCCAGGCTCTGACACACAAGGCGATGCCTCCCCTGTTCAGTGTCCAGCTATCTGATGGACACCGCGGGGCTGCTCTGGAGGTGAGCAGGGACCATGTTAACACCCTGTAGCATCCACGACAGCCTCCATAGCACGTGCGTCATCCCTGGGAAACATGATGCTCAGGGCAAGGCAGAAGAACAGGATTAGGATTAAGACAATTGCAAACAACATCAGAAGGCTCGGAGAGTTGTTTCGAACAATTGGTTTTGGATTAGTAAATGTATTCTGAAAATAAGTTAGACTAGCTTGTTTCTTGTTTCTCGTGCCTTGGAAGAACTGAACCATACAAAAGTAACCTATAGATTATTAAAACTTAAATATGTTTTAACTTTTTAACCAACTAATGAGAAAAAGAAAAAACAAAAAACAAGCAGCCTTGCTTTTGCTTTCTACTTCCTGATATTGCTAACTCAGACATTTACCTAGTTAAAAAAAATGGTGCAATAATGGAATAGTAGGAATGGAAGCACTATACTGGCCTACTCTGCAAGCTTAAAGCTTTACTGCTATCTGAAATAGAGAGCAACTGACGGTGCCTAATGTTGTAACTAATATCACAGAAGCGTGGTTTCAAATAATGCTCAGGATTTCAAAAATTAAAATTAAGTTAAGTACCCGGAGAAATTGATTCATCAATATCTTAGGTTAGGCATATCGAGTTAAGCACTAATATAGAATCATCACCATGATTTTCTAATGTGTAAGACTAATCAAAAAGCACACAATAAATCTTTAGAAAACCCAAACATGCTAATCCTTTCTTCACACAAGTCTCAGCCATTTCAACAAGCTTTAATCTTGCTTTTATGTAAGAGTCAGTCTCGTGTTTCATCACTGTCCTTCAAGTGCAAAAGCAACAGAAATGCTTGCATGCATGTTCAAAAGCTTGAAGCTACTTTTTATTGTTCATTAAGTGAGAAGAGAACAGCGTGTTTATTATATGCAAGGGAAAAAGCTGGAAAAAGAAATGCTGCTGTACTTTACAAGCAGCCATGACCACATTGCTTATGAATATCATCGTTCTCGACCCAGACACTGGCTTTTCAGCTGTTACTGCCTAAAGGCATCAACAACAAAGCTGCTTTAATCATCTAAAAGACTATCTTGTAGTTTTCTTTTTCTCCTCTCGCTATCTGTAAAATTTCTATCAAATGCAAAGACTGTCTTATATTAGCCAAGCTGCGCTAATTAAAGATCCTCAAATCTTCAAGATTTTGGAGAACATCAAGCACAAAAGAGAAGCAGACACCACACTTATAGTGCGACTCTCAATTACAGTTTTAGAGCCAATGTGAGCACTTTTCTCACCTTCCCTATTAAGAAGCGCTTTCCATTAGTGCCCAGTGCTTAATTCAACATCAAACACAGCTTCTACACAGAGAGCAGAGATGTATGTGCCTTCCTCTCCACACTGAGCTTTACCTTCACCTACAGTACCACAAAGAGACTTTATTTCCCAGCAAGAAGCCACCCTCCCGTTTGTGAAGCCAGCTTCCGCAGCAAGTGTTACATAGCACAGGGTTCATTCTTCTATGAGCAACACCGATTGCTTTGGTGGAAGAGAGCTTGTGCCAACCAGGCCAGCCAGGGCAGGCACCAAAGCCGTCTCTCCACCTACCACGGCAGAGGTGGGATCCACACCATGAAAACAGATACCTGACATTTCTGGCTTTGTGAAAACCTCCGGCCAGCTGCAGAAGGGAATGGGGTGTGAGCACAGACAACCTTTTTATTGACAAATTGAAGAACTAGATTTTAGCTCCTGCTTTGATGAGGGAAATTCTCATTTGTACCATGCTGGTTGCAAAACAACCTGACTGCAGACTTCCAAAACTGTTAGCAATACTTTTCAAAGTTAGTAAATGGGACTATGCAAGCAATGGAAACTGAATAGAAAAGGTGTCTCCTGCCTTGCATTCAGTCAAAAGCTAAGATAAAGTGTCCATCCCCAAGAATAAAAGGGTGTAAGAACCAAAGAGAAGCCAGCTCTCCTTTCCAATACAAGCAGGCTCCAGTCTTCAAAACCATGGGATGACAATCTGCTACTGGCTCCAGCAGCAACACCCTCTTTGAGGACTAAAACTTATCAGAAAGCAAGTAAAGGGAAAAGGATTTTTCTTCAAAATCTCATTTCTTAAGATCTGCCAGAAGTTGGTAGGCTTAGCAAGGTGAACATAATAGAACCTTATATTCATATTGCAATTTGAATTTCCTACCCATTTTCCTTCCTTTTCCTCATTCTGCATGACTATTTACACCTACTGTGCATGCTCTTACTTACAGTTATGCTAACCTGCAGAAAACGAGAGAGAGGATTTCCAAAAAACAGCGAAACATAACTTGTAACAGGCTGAGAAAAAAGGCAGTAAATACAGCCAGATTTTCTCAAAATTCTGTTGTACTTGCAGCCGTCCACCAAATTAAAACCAGAAGGACTACGCGACAGTTTAAAGCAGAAAATCTAATATACAGGCTGAGTGCCTGTCCAAAAAAGGCCAAGTTTTCCACAATTAATTCCAAGTTATTCTCCCATCCTCCAGCACCCCTGCCTATGACTATGTGCACACCGGCTGGCTGCTGGATTTGCTTCCAGAGCTGTGTCAGGCACTTGGGTTATCTCTCTCCGAGTCGGCAGGACTTTCCTCCATAGCGCTGATGGTATTTGTGCACATGGCTTCCTCTAAAGCAGCCAATTTCCTTATCTTGCTTTCTAAGTGAAGGGCACACCAGGCTCCTCTTCAGCCTCTAAAACTCGACAGAACAGGAGGAGTCCATCCACATTTTCTAGCTACGCTGCATTTTGCAGGAACACACCAAAAGTGTTTTATCCTTGGGCAAAAAAAAAGCCCATCTTAATTAGTACCACGCTGAAACTCACAGGCAAAGCAAATGACCAGAAAGAAATCTGTTGCAGACATTAAGTAATAGCTGTCACTGTCAGATGAAAAGAAGAATGGCTGGAAGGTCTGCGAGGAAAAAAGTCCTGAACAATGAGGAAACCCTCAGGAGTCGCAGCACCATCACTGAGCCCCTTGGCCAGAGCTGCCCCATGTGCCTGGGTGAGAAAAGAAACGACGGAAGAGAAGGAAAGGAAGGAAGAAAAACTGCTTTTAGACACACAAACAAATCAAAAGCAGTTAACTACAAAGCCTAGTCCTCCAGACAGCTTTACTTTTACAGCAATGGATAGATCAGATATGGTCACGTATAAAAAAACAACCTTTGGAGAAGCTCAGTTTTTTGTATGCTACACTTTTCTGAGGATGTACCTGCTGACACTGAGTCCTTGAAATCTCTCTGCCTCTCCAAACTTAAAAAGTTTGGTCACAACTGACCACATGTGACAGAGCAGAGCTTGGCCCACCACAGCCCCACCGAGATTACAGAGATGGAAAACCACGAAGCCCCCAGGGCTGTCCCTCCTCCTCCCCGCTGTGCGACTGCCCCCCTCAGCTGTGCCTGTCTAACAGCAGAGACCCAAACCAAAACATTTCTGTCAGCTCCCTTTGAAATCTCCAGCACGGTCTCTCTGTGCATACTGAGAGCTGTTTCTCCTGGCACTTTCATCTTTTTCCCCAGTTGCATAATTGCACCCTGAGTCCGTAACTCCCCGCTACCAGCCCGTACTGCTCCCTGTTGGGTGTAACACTCGTTAAACATCATGAGACAAATCACGCAACTAACACCTCCCGTCACAGGTTTAGCCCATGCCTCATCAAACTGGGAGCATGAATTTTTTTAATAAAATCCTTTCACATGACCAGCTGCCAGTCTGTGAATCATTACTGTCATTTTTTAATCTCTATTTCACTTGCATCTTTCCATCCTGAATAATTCTAATGTGGTCCCACCAAAATCCTACAGAGAATCTATTTTCATTTCAGAGAGACAAAAATCAGACATTTTACTGCTTATAACGTGTACATTAAAATATCTTCAGGATCCCAAATAAGTGGAAAAAATTACCATAGGTATGGTTAGAAAAGCAGGCTGCACAGAACAGAGGACATCTTTGAAGCAGCTGAGGTTTCGGCACGGGTAACCCTGCAGCGCGTGTGGCCTGCCTGCCTGCCCCCTTGCTGGCACTACGCAGCAGCCCACTCTCCCCAAAATACCCTCCACCTCATACCCAGCAGCAAACCCCACAAGCCCCCTGTCCAAATACAGGCAGCGCTCTGCGACTCGCAGTCGGGCTGGTTCAACGCCATCGCTGCTTCCTTAGAAAGGGAGAAGCTGGAGCAGGCTGAAGGGGAAGTCGCAGCCTCTGCAGGCAGTAAGCATGGCTTGGCGTGGGATGCTCCCATCATGTCCTCTGGACTCACTTCTCCAACTAGTCTGATGAGGCTGGTGTTTCCCCGAGCCTGACGTCTCACAGCCTCCCTCACCAGAGCTATCCTTGCTACGAACCAGCCATTTTGCTGTCAAAGAGCAGGTCCCTTTTTATGAAAGACCCCCCAGCATCATATTTGGAGTGGAAAAATAAAACAAAAACCCAAACTCCCAGCCCGTGAATAAAACCCACCCAACCTTTAAAAAACTAAAAATGTGTTTGTTTGTTTTTTCAACCTATAGCACCAGTAACTTGGTAAGCTTCCTCCCTGATGGAGAACAGCTCATTGAGGCACAAGCTCCTGCCATCCATCAGCCCAGAACACGGCGGGATGGTAAGCGGCGTCTGCATCACAGCGACACAGCCCCAACATGAGCAGTAGGCTTGGCGAGCTGCGCTTTTGAGACACGTTTCGATTTAAGATGCTCTTCCTGATTGCTTTTCCTTCTGGAAGTAATAATTTATGGGCTGCCTCTGCACAAAGTGCCTCATTATTTTTCAAAGCAAGAGCTGTGAGCAGGGCACTCTCACTTCCAGCAAGGACGGCAGGCTTGAGCCAACACTTCAAGTGTGGTTTTCACGATGATTTTGCTTTATCATTTTGCTCTGCAGAGATGTGCTAGGCAAGCCACAGCTGTGTGCGACATGCTCTTAGCACAGCAGTGGCATCCTCGCCGTAAGATATCCACATCCAGCCCAGCCTCACACCCAACTAAAAGACAAGAGCTCCCCAGCCCTCTGACACGAGTTCTCCATTCTAAGTGAGGCGATGCCCAGGCCAAGGATCAGCATGACTTCCTCTTGTACAACTGTGAAAAGCTAGTAAGATCCCCGATTTTTTTTTTTTTCCTTTCTTTTTCTTTTTTTCAGTAATTCCACTTCAGGCTTTTCAGGCAGTCCCAACTGCCTTCATTCAGACACGGAGCAGAAAACTTGAACAACTCCAGCGTCTAAGTGCTGTTTTGGCTGCAACGTGGGAGTGAGCGCCAACGAAAACGGAGTCCACGGAGATTACTCCCTCGTGGCTCGGCTCAGATGAACCCGACACAACCCTCAACGGGGCAGGAAAAAATGACAGTACTGAGTGGACACCGCAGCAAAATCTCTGCGTGTGAGGCCCGCAGCTTTGCCAATTGCTTTTTGGGTCAGAGCCATCTAACATTTGGAAGTCCTCCCTGCTCTGGGAATCTCTTGAAAGATCTGCTGCGATACCAAGAGAAGTGGCCACGGCTGGGATCCCCGGTGCACGCACCGCACTGGAACAGGGCTGCCCCAGCGCGTGCAAAGTTTTTACTTTGCTTGCAACTCTACAGCCTTAAAATGAGTCTTTTCAGTGTCCTACCTGCTGCCGCGGCGGTGAGGAGCGTAGGTAGGAAGCTCCAGGTGGGAGCAGAACGTATTTTATTTTGTATTTCAGTTGCTGGTGCTCAAGTAAGGAGCACAGCCGCCCACCCCCCAAACGGAGCGCTGCGCTCTTTCCTTTCGTAGTTTAACAGCAACAGGCACACATTTAGAGGAAGCCTGGTTTTCACTTCGTCTCTCCTAACTCCTCAGCGGGACAAAACATTGTTCTGACAGTCTCAGTTGCCCTTCCAAATGCCACCCTCGCCATTCTTCCACCGCCTTCAGCGGGCTTTGCAAAAGAAAAAAGGACCAGTCCCACCGACCCCGGCCAGACCTCAGCCCCAGTCCCAGCCCCGGCCCCGGCCCCGCGGGGAGCTCCGGGCACCGCTCCCCCGGCCCCGCGCTGCCGTCGGGGGCCGGCCGCCGGGGGCTCAAAGCCGCCGGGGCCCTACCTCGGATGTAGGCGCACTTGCTGTCGTCCAGCGGGCTGGAGGCAGAGCCGCCCATGCTGGCGGCGGAACGCGGAGCGGCTGGGGGCTGCCGGGCAGAGCGGCCTCGGAGCTCCGCCGCCGCCCGCCCC
>NC_048900.1:14962859-15219033 GCF_011077185.1 Oxyura jamaicensis | reverse complement strand
CCGCCGCCGCCCGCCCCGCGCCGCGCCCGCAGGCACCGCCTCCGCCCGCCGCCGGCAGCGGGAGGCCGGGCCCCGGCGGCCGGAGCCGCCCCCAGCCCCTCGGGGCCGCCTGAGAGCGGGGAGGCCGGCCGAGCCTCGAGCGGTGCGGTGGGTTTGGGGAGGTGCTGGAGCGGGGCCTGAGCAGGCGACGGAGCTGGTGGAGGGTCGGGGGAGCAAGTCCCGTGAGGAGCCGTTATTGACTCAGGAGAGGAGGAGGCTCGGGGGAGGCCTCGTCGCTCAGCACAACTGCCCCGAAGGAGGCGTGGAGGGGATCGATCTCTTCTCGCAAGCGCTAAGACAAGAGGAAGCGGCCTCAAGTTGTGCCAGGGGAGGTTTAGGTGGGATACTAGGAAAAAAATTCTTCGCTGAAAGGGTCGTGAGGCATTGGCACAGGCTGCCCAGGGGAGAGGTTGAGTCGCCATCCCTGGAGGTCTCCAGAAGACACGCAGCTGTGGTGCATAGCATAAGGCACTGCAGATGAGCTAGCTGAATTTCCTTGCCCCTGAATGATAATTTCAGTGCAGTTTTTTACCATATGCAACTTTCTCAGATTCATAGTGACTGGAAGTTCTGTATTTTACACTTAAATACTTTTAATTCCACTTGCCCACATCTGTCACCTCCTGCAATTTTTTTTAACATCAGTTTTGCTTAAGCTGATTGTACATTAAGTACATTCAAAAATTTACCACTTGGTTGATCACAGGATGATTAAAAACTTTCAGATCAAAGCTTACAGTTTTTAAACAAACACTGAACTCAATTGGATTTAAATACTGAAGACAATGTGGAAGCCTTTATGTGATATCAAGTTCAGTGTTCTGCTAAAAGCAACTTCACTATTCGATGTTCTCTCTAGGCACATGCAAGTTGTATGGCAGTGTGATAGAGCGATTGCTTAACTACCCCAAGGAGACTGGCTTCATCCAGAGCATCAGTAAAACAGTGTTTCCCAAGTCTATAAATATCTCAGCTGAGAATTGAGCCTAATACTAAAAGAACCGTGCTTCTAGAGGTGTGAGGTAAACCGGAGTCTTTCATCAGTGTATTTCATCGTTATGCTCTGCTCGAAGCAGAAAGGGGGCTGCTGTGGTTTGCTCATCGTGCATCTTTGAGCTGTGTGAGTAGGTGACAAAGAGGAAACATGGTATGTGCTATTGTACATTTTAAAGGCTTTAACTCAGAGGAGAATTTGGCCTCCAGTGTGTGTGGCGTATCTTACATCAAATGTATTTGATAATGTACAGTCACATGAAAGATGCAACCAATTTCCGTGAGTGGAGAGGGAACCTATGGAAAATTCATGAGCCATAAAGTGGATTGTTGTTCTGTCTCGCCATTCAGCAGATGAAAATATGCCGAATCTCAAAAGCTTAATACTCAAGAACAGATGTCAGTGTGTGTACAGAATGGGAAACCTTGCTGTCTAATTACAACAAGGTAAAAACAAAATTAAAACTGAACAGTTTTTTTTTTTAATTACAACATTTTACGCTTTGGTAGTACCTTATCCCAAGCATTCCACAAATGCTAGCAAATTAAAGACCATAATTTTCCTTTTAAGATAAGGAAATGCTGTGTTTTAATATCAAAGTTTGTACCTTAAACATCTTAAAAAATACCATGAGAAATGTGAGCAAGGTCTGGAACAGATATCAATGATCCTACTTCTCTACTGTTTAATAACAAACCCATCTTTCTCTAAGATGAGAAATTGGCCCTGTTAGATTTTAATCTGATGTAGCACAACTGTGCAGCAACTATCAATGATAAAGTGACACTACCAAAACAAAAATACCACCAGCAAAAACAAAGCAACCATTTTCCCTGAATATTTTTTCCCTGTGAAATCCTGATCTTTGAGGGGGAAAAATCAGCTTCACTTATCTCCTAAATAGTTACTTCTCTAAATAGCTGTTTTGTATTGTATCCTAAAGGGCAATGTGGTAGCTCTTCCATTTTACAGAGAAAGTGAACAAGGAAACCAGGTGAAGGATACCCTGATGGCATCTCCTCCCAAACAAAGGAGTGAAGATCCATCTCTGGTGTCTGTTGTGACTTCACTTGTGGCAGCACTTCAGGAGAGAGGCGGTTTCTTATATCACCAGAGTCCAAGCTTCACAACGTGGTCTGGACCCACGAGGCAGCCAGTGAACATACTGGGAGCACTCATACTAAAAAAAGTGCACTGCATAGTTACTAGGTTGCCTTATTTTGTATCAGCCTCCAGCTTTATTTTGAGAGGAAACAGAAGGAGGTTGTCTCTGTGCTCATTCTCTCACTTCTTTATTATCTCCCTGTAGGGGAATCTGTAATGTAACCCTGATGTGACTAAGACATAAACATGACAACAAGATCCATCGCAACATGGGTAGTTACACCATACAAGTAGGAGACTTTGAGTGGTTTTTAGTCTCACAGTCCTTACCATGACCACAAACAAGGCTGTTTAACTGCAGATGGCTCATCAGAGACACTGATAAAATCTGTGCCACATTTCTGGTTACTTCCCCTGCGTGCCAACTCTTTTCTAATTGTAAGGCATGCAAAGAACCAGTTGATTTGACATGGTGCAAAATAGCACTTGACTGCAGCCTTTGCTTAAGAGGGAGCTGCAGGGTTCATCCTGTGTGTACTCTCCCACAACTTTTTGGTTGCCTCAGAAGCACAGTACCATATCAGAACCATTTAAGTGAAATGCATATGACATCCTTTGGGAGAGAGAAGTAATTATCCAAAACTACCTTGTAAGATTTCTTCAAGAGAAAGTAACCATTTGAGAATGCTGACTTCTGTAAGCAAGATAACAATATGCTCTTGACAAAGAGAGCAGCAATAATAAAATCATCAAGGATATGTAATAATTATGTATTGCTAGAGGAAATTGTCAATCATTACCGTCTGAAAGTCAAAACCAGGCTGCATATAATAAATACTAGGAAGACACATCAAAAAATAAAAGGAGCCCTTTTCTCAGGTCAGGCTGTTGGGTGAAATATATTCGGAATCCCTTAATAAGTAACAGAAAAATGTTACTCTTATAAACTATTATCAATGGGCTAGAAAGAGATTTTAAAATCTAGCTGGGGAAGATACTCTAACAGAATTACAGTTGGTTGGGGATGCAAAAAATTGAATTTTGATAAAATAACCTTAAAAGAGGTAAGAGTTGGACGTGCTTTAGCTACTACTCTAATTCTGAGAGACTGGCTACTATATTCTATTTCTATTTATTTTTGTTTCATAGGAGTAAAAACTCTGGAAGGGTGTGTTAACATGTACATTATATTTACGTTGTCTGAGTAGCTGTATTATAAAAGAAGGCTATGTTCATACAAGGGTCATGCTGTATGGTGGTTGTTTTTCAGTCATTCTCTTATCTTGACATGCAAAGCTTCTTGAAAGAATTTCAAACAGTATCAGAGAATCATCGAGGATGTATCAGATACTAAACGGATAAGAACAGATATTACATATGATCTTAGCCAAAAGGACGAGAAGCGGAATATTCTATGATTCTAGGGAAGAGAGAAAAATGGTGTGTATGGTCATTATTCAAGGAAAGAAAACGGTCAAACCCCCCTATTTTTGTTACTTCAGAAGGTATGGACGGCAGTATGAATGACTCATCAAGGAAGAAAAGCAAGACAAAGGTATATATCAAATGCACAAGTTATCCTGGTAATGAAATTATATTATTTTTAAGGGTATGTCTGTCTTTTGGTAGTTCTGTGAAAGAACATAGTGTAAAAAGCAATGCAGGATAAAATGCGATCAGGCCAACGAGTGCATAACATAATGCAGGAGTAGGCTTTGTTACCTTGCTTCCTTACCTCTTATTTTCTTCCCAGTTCTGTTTTCTTGCCATTCAACATGTAAAGAACATTCATTTAAATACTCACTGACTACCCGTGCTCATAAAATACCAAATTATATATGTCATATATGTCAGTTTAGTCCACACAATTGAATCTGATTCACAATCCATGACATTTTTGATTTTTTTTAGCAATGAAATGTTTTTATAATGCCTTAATGATGACATGTCAGAGTTCAGTGGTTCTCCTCTCACATTTACTAAATATATACACCCAGCTCACAGTGAGGCTCGACTAGACGTTTGCATTGCTACAAATCTAAATTTTCCAGCCTTTGTATCCAAACAGCACACATTTTATTCCTCAGAAATACATACTTTCAGTGGAAAGGTAGAACACTTGGGATAAAAAAAATCTTTCTTCTTAGTCATTGAAGAGTAAAATAGGCCATGAATTGTAAATGATGGCTATGACCTTTCTGCTTTTTGATACTTGAAATTCCTGAGGACTTAAGTACCTGGGCCTTAAAGCTACTAGGTAAGCAGAACATAAGCATGCTGCTTAAGAATTGCTTCTCCAAAATTAGGAGAGTGGCAGCCTTCTAACTGTGTACACTCAAGAGAAGGTATGTGCTTTTCTGTATCTGTAACGGTCCTACACTGTTTTGGCTCCCAGCTCACTTGAAATGCAAACAAAAACCTGTAAACATATTCTGAGTGGGTTATACTTTTTTATAACTGAATATACGAGTTCCCAGTATGTATGGCACTTCACTAACTCGCATACTGAGATTGCTTTTTAAAAACACATTCTAAAATTGATTTATTACAAATAAACATTCTGTTAAGTACAGCTCTAGACACTCGGGTCATGGAGAAGGAAGAGCAGTCTGGACACCATGTGAATGTAAATAGAAAAATCCTCTGAAACCAGTAACTTCACAAAAACAAGAGAATGCACCGTACCTTAACTTTGAAATAATTTATCCTCCAGCCCTGTGGTGAACAGTTCCCCTGTTCTCTCCTTCTCTCTCTCTTTTTACTGTAGGAGCTGTTGGCCCTTTCTCCTGCCATGTCAAGAACTTAACAAGAGCTCTATTTTAATCTTGTTCTTTTGATACCAGCCTTGCAACTCTTTGAAGCTGGAGTCTGCCTTTGGAATGCTGGAGAGGCAATGCTGTATCTAGAAGAACAGGAAAAGTAAAGAGGTTCAGTAAACCAAATACAAATGGGAATCAGTAAGGAGGAAACTCAGTTTGTTAGGATAATATGACAATGGAGTACGGGGATCTGGGAAAGGAATGAAGTCTCTGAACAGGGCTGTGAAATTCACAAATCTTAACATGTGATTCTCAATCTTCTTTCCTATAAATTAAAGAATGCTAGAGCTGAAAATTGCCTCTGGCTGCTGTCTTGAAATGTCTAAATGTCTCCATTTGCCTGTCCTCCTGTCCTAGTAGCCAAGTAACTTTTTTTTTTTTTTTTTTTTTTTTTTTTTTAATGCACAAATTAAAATAAATTATATGTTGAAGTGTTCTTGTTTACTAAACACACAAATCATATCTGGTAAATTCAAACGCCATTTCCTTCTCTTCTTAGTCACTAGGTTATGAAATCTGTTAAATGACAATGCGAGAGGTGATCCTTCCTGCTCAGCTGCCAATAGAGGCTATATTTTAATTTGTTACGACATTCTTGTCAAAACAGCTAACATAGAGTCCTTTGCAGATTCATTGTTGAGGCAAGCTTCCTCATTGTCAGACAAAATGCATGGATTTGTTCTCACCTTGAAACAGGGCTGCCATATAGAAACCAGTAAATAAAACCACAGCTAACTGCACTTTCCACAGCTGTAGAAGGGCCAACGAGAAGGCACAGCTTAATCAGTGGAAAGTTCACAGTAAAATCTTTCTGTTGTAGATCTAGTGGATTCTTTACTTCCTCAAAAGAGCACCCACATCTGCCTGGGAAGACTAAAAGAAAAACTATGTAAGTGGTGAAAATGCATTTACAGGGTGGTATTTGCAGGAGGCTTTCAGCACGGGCAATGGGAAGGCTCAAGTATGGTGCTGTTCGGTAGATGGATACAGGCTGAGCGACTTCCACTGCTGCCTGGCTTTATAAAGAGGAGGGAAACTTCTCATTCTATTGCTATTATGTAGGTGGCTCTACCCTGTTTGGGATGTTTGGAAATTAAAAGCCAGTATGAAATCCAAGTTACCCCATGTCCTGGCTGGCAGAGAGCATGATCAAACCATACACCTCGACTGGTCCTACAGGAGTTAAAGAGCAAAACCAAATACTTCTTGTTTGAATAAAAGATGTGCCACTGTATGCATCAGACAAAAGAGGCATTCCACTATCTTTAAACAGACTTTATTGAGGCAAGACATAAAAAATTACAAATTAGACCTGACATTTTTCATCTTAATTAGGTAAATCATAGCATGATTCTACTTGGAGCAGAAATTGTTTCCATTTGATTAACAAAGGTGTGACCAAAACTTTCTTCCCAAGTGAGCTGATGTTTGCATATTATTAACTATCCTTCAAAAATACAGCAGGCATGTGCTGCAGAAGCTGAATGATCCTGCAGATATGATTAATGAAGAAGAGGACTAAATCCCCATGACATCTGGGTTTGCCTCTTCTTGGCACATATGGTTTTGGTTGCCTTCCCTCTTCGCCTTCCTTCCCCCCTCACCAATATATTCATTAAGACTAAGCACGGGGTTTAAATGTACTCTTCCTGTTCCAAATCTCCATTTTCCATGGCGAAGCTTCTTATTGGGAGCCTATCCAAGACAGCATATATAGTGATTGAAATGGGATTTGCTAAACCATCTTGCACACTGAATGTGTTGCAAGAGTTCAGAAGCATTGCTGATACGCAGAGAAGAGCTGAATAGTTTGGCTTTTTTTTTTTTTTTTTTTCCTATCTCTCGGCAGTTATTTTCTTGTCTGTTTAATTTACTCTCTAGATAAGTTACAAAAACCTTTATTCTCTAGATAAGTTACAAAACCACTCCTAGGTTTCTAACTGTAGTAAATGGATTCCAAAATGTTTACAGGTTCTTCTGCTCATGAAGGTTAGGTTCTCAGAGCATTTACGTTCTCATAAATCCATCCATACAAGCCTAGCTTCTGACATGGGAAAGCCATGCAGTGATAAGCCTTCACAACAAAGGGCACAATGTACTAATCATGTCAGTGGGTGAGGTGCCTGCTGATCCTTGTAATCCTGTTAGCCTCATGCTCCTCTCCAGCTCATCTGCAGTCATGCAACAAGTTGCCCAGGCAAGAGAAGCAGGTCCAGAGGGCAGTCCCCTCATTCCAGCACTCACTGTGGCACATTTTCTTGTCTGTGGCACAGAATCTGCTAGTGTTGCTAACTGGTATATTAATTGTAACTAGCATCTTATGCTGAAGCAGGAACCAAGAATCTTAGCAAATAATTATAACCAAGATTTATTTGGGTAGTAAGATTTGGACACACAGTTCTTCATTGCTAGCTAAGAGAGCAAATGTAACGGACCAGCATATTATTTACCTCTGCACTGATTTTCTTACACTTAGTGTGTTGCTTTTCTGGTTGTTAATGTGGGTAACAAGTAACCCATTTATTTAGCTTGTTATCAGGCTTGTGTTTGCTCTAGCCATCATTACAGCAGTTGCCATATCTTGCAAAATACATATGTCTGTCTGTAATACAATGGGTCACATAAACTTTGCTTTGTTTTACCTTCTTCTATGGTAACTAAGTCAAAAAAAAAAAAAAAAAAGAGAGAGAGAGAAAGAAAAAGAAGAGTAAACTCCTCTATTACTGCTGTGCAATTTATGTACACATGTAAAGTACGTGGCCAAGCTGGCAATGTTGTTTATGTCTCTTATAATGTTAATTTGTATAGTACCAAACACAATGGTTTGCTGTAGTAGCAGTGAAACATGCAGTTTTGATCTGCAGAATTCAGGAAGTATCTAATATTTCCTTATGGTCTAAATTGTGCATTTCTATATGACAGTGATCGATTAACAATGGATAAGCTCTATCAAATCACTAGTAAGACTTTTTTTTTTTTTTTTTTTTTTTTACGCAGTTTGAATGTCTGCATTTATTCTGCTTTTATTGGAAAGAATAATACTTAAAATTTGCTTGTTTTCATACACACACCTCCATCATTGCAACTCCAGTATTTTTGCTGGACTGGGTTGAACATATTGGCACATTTACTGCAATAAAGCTGTGCTCTTCAGGAAAAAAAAATCATTTTATGACTTTTTTTTGATGGTGCTTTGCAGAAACCTCTATTCTCCTGTTTATCTATGCAGTGCAGCTTTACCAGATTGGTTATGACCACAGTTGGTTGCAATAATGTTTGTAAACGCAATGCAACCATTGCTTTTCCTTCCTTTACCATTTCACAATAAAGTTAGTATTTCTGTAGGCACTGGAATCCTCACTGTCTGACATGACAGAAAATAAAAACCTTCTGTTATTCCAACGTACTTTGAAACATGAAGATTAGGAGTATTATCATAGATCAGAGAAGAATCGAGGTTGGAAGGGACTTCTGGAGACCATCTGGTCCAACCTTCCGGCTGTTGTGTAAGGTTGTCCAGGGCCCTGCTAAGCCACATCTTTAATATTTCCAACGAGGGAAATTCTACCACTTCCCTGGGCAACCTATTCCAATCTTTAATTGTTCTCACCATGTAACTTTGTTTTACTTATATCCAGACAGAATTTCTCCTAGAAGCAACTTGTTTGTATTAGACTTAATGTGTTTTCTCTTGATGTGGTCAGATAAGCAAATTAGCACTTGCCTGTGTAAATAACCAATAAAAGAAACAGCAGTGGCCTTGTTTTATTTTTGATGATGTCATGCCAAATATATTAACTGAACTACCTCAAGGCTAGTTTTTGTCCAAGTAAAAAATAAAAACAAACAAAAAACTTAAAATGCAGCCATAAACCCTCTTCTTGCCCCTTTGCACAGCCTCCGTAAGTACTGGGTAGTCTTGAAGTACTCTGTCAGGTCCTGGGGAATGAAGAAATTAGGTAGGAGGCCACCCCATTTTAAAAGTTTTTCTAGGACTTTGCCTACACATTATAATTGTGCTGTAAGGGTCCCAGCTGCTGCCCGAAGGACTCTATTCAACTCTCATTTTGTACACTGCTGTAGACTCAAAGCAGAATGCAAATCTAATCTTGTAGTTCTGCCAACAATTACCTGGTACTTGGTGCACTGCCCAGAATAAAATTTTAGACTCCGGTGTCCATTTCTCTGGCATACTACTACAGCTACTTAAACAATTGCCAGAGAGAGAGAGAGAGGATAAAAATGTTTAGATTATGGAATGAACATGTATAATGGTTTGGCTACAGTTCCCTTCCCTTCCCCCAAATATGTGAAAGAATAACAAGAGGAAACTCTAAAAAGGACCAGACATCTAAACAAAGCTTGTGAGGTCAAACTCTCACTTGTTCCTCTTTCTTCTCGTTATCACTGCTAGCCATTTTGCTGCTTGCTCCCTGCTGAGGGCATTGGTAGCATTGTTAATCCATGGACAAAAACAAATGGCAAGGAGAGATTTCATGGGTTCCTGGTAATATGTTGAGTCATTCATAGCCTTGCATTGTGCAAAACGAAAATCCTTTGAAAACAAGGAAAGAGAAACTGAAGTACCTGCTAGGCAGCCTTAACTCTGGTCCCCATCATGGGCAGTTATCACTAGAGTGAGCTGCACAGATGACAACTGTGCTGGCTATGTTTAGGTTGTTTAGGTGTAGCTGCAAGGAATGGTGAGGAGAAGTATTGCATTGGCTTGGCAAGACTGTAATTGCAGCTGTGAGGGGGGCAGTGGTCAAAAAGACTCAAAGAAATTAATTGTGAAGATTTTTAGTAGTGGTACACAAAAGTCTTCTTGTCAGTAGGTTTTCATAGCAATGAAATAGGAGAGATGTTTGAGTATATAAAGATAGCCCAGTGAAAGCTTTACATCAAATGCAACCTATATAAATACTTGAAGGACTGTGAAAGTCCACCAAGCATGAAGAAGTTTCTAGGAAGCATACTGTGTTTGAGGACAGGTAGAAGTAATTGCCGTTCAGCCCAGTTCACACATTCTGGATTTACCATTGCAAAAGGAGTTGGTAGACCCTGTCTGACAGTGCTCCAGTGTCCTCTTTCCTGAATGGTTCTGCTGTCTGCTGAGTGCAGGCACCTTGTGCTGGTTACAGCTCTGAAACTGAACAGAGCTGAAGCTGTAACCTAGCTGCCTACAGCCTAATTCAATATCCTGGGAGCACAGAGAGCCAACTCTGACTGTGCTGATTTAAGTCTTTGCAAACAAAAGTCTGGGATTTTTCTAGTTTAACAAGGAACCAATTCAGGGTAGAGACTGGTATCACGTGGTTGTAATTGAAGTACCAGAGTGACAGCAAAAAATAAAGGAAGCTGTAGAGTTCCTACCAAGTTTGCTCTCACACTTCTAGTTAAAGTGGAGTGACAAAGGCCATTCTTCTGATTGAACAAAGGCTGGAGAGGTTGGCATGAATGCAAGAAATCATACTTTTTGGTCAATGCTCATATGTCTTGACTGTTGCAATGAATGTTGCATGCAGTAGCTACCACGTGTGGATGTTTGGCTGTCCACCCTACCCCACTGAAAATATAACCTATGTCTAGACTTCAAACGAGCTGTTCCCTTCCCTATTTTATTAAGATATTAGCACGCTAAAAGTACTCCTTGCTATCTGGCGCCCTCTCTCGTTTACTTGTGTAGGCTGTTCTGGTTGGAGAATATCTGCCCACGTCCTCCAACTCCTCTCTGGTAAGGCCCTTCAGTACAGATGTCACTCTTGACCCAGCAAATCTTACCTTCCTGTTTTTCAGATACTTAAGTTGTGCCTTCTCATTACAATCTGAAAGGCTTCCAGGCAACCTTGACTTTGTTAATGAATAGCTATCAGGCAGTTGTCTTCACAAAGCAAAATTATACCTAGCATCATCAACCTCCCTGCTGGTTGTCTTTGGTTTATTGTCAATAATTACCCTTGCCACAAAACGCCATGACTAGTATTGGTGTCTTTACCTCCTCAACATAATTCTTTTACCTCTTCTACCTTTTCCCTCATAGAGTCAACTTCATCTGAAGTTGAAGCCAATCGATTTGAATCTCACTGCATCCTCACCACCGCTGCACCGCCTTCAGCCGTTTTGCTACTCCATTTCCATGGCAAGGCAGCAATAGTTAAGCAGTGATTGTCCTTGTGCCCAGCAGAGGCAATGAAGAGAGACATTTTGTGTCACTGTTCCAAACTGAGAAATTTTGTTCAGAGGGACGATTGTACGGGAGGGACGATATCTTCAGTAGAAGACATTCAGAGATGTGACTTGACTTCTGCCTCGTAATAGCAGATTAGGTCATCCAGCTGAGATTATAGCCATCTGAGACAGTAGCTCTGAAATGGAAAATTTGCTCCACCTATGTGTCCTCTGCCCCTGGTGTAAGTGACATTGAACCCACCTCTTTATCTGGAGATGCAAATGCATGATCCCAAATCCCACAAAAGGCAAGGTAGGGCACAAACTCTGGGGATTTTAGGAATTCATATAAAAGAAAACAATATGGGGGTAGTACTTAATCACCACATTTCTACATCCTCCTCTCATGGGCTGATTGCCAAATCACTTTCTCTTCCACTTCCTTCCTCCTCCTTGCCTTTTGCATTCTCTGTCAAGTTGCTTGCACTGCTTCCTCATCCCTGTTCAGTGTTCCAAAATTTCTCTTTAGCATATTTTTCTATTTTTTCACAAAAAGCTTCAAGAAACTTAAAAGGAGAGAAACTACATGTTAGAGAACAATATAGAGAATGCTTTGACTCTTGGTTAATGTTCTGCTATAATTCTTACTGTATTTGATCTTGACATTTTTGAAGGCTTTTTCATTGTAGGTTTTGCATGAGAAGTAGATGCCTGCCTTCAATAAAAATTCATAGGTAGTGGCTGTTCATCCTCTCTAGGCATCTTTGAAAAATATTTCTGCAGGGTGGCCTGTTTGATTATTCTCTGATCAATAGCTACACAATGCTACGGTAAATTCTTTCACAAGAAAATACATTTAAAAAAACTTCTTTTCAGCTTCTTTGGGGAAAAATATGCTCTGCAGTTTAATTGTTCAAGAACTCAGCATCACTGACTTCTTTGGACTCAGTTTTTTTTTTTTTTTTTTTTTTTTCTTCCCTCTGTAGACTTCCTGGGCCAGTGATGAGTGACAGAATGAAGCCTCCTAAAAAGGCACATAAAATTTCTGTTTGTCTGACTAACCTATGATGTGATGTTACATTATATTTCCTAGGGGAAGAGGAGAATGTGGCTCCAAATGTTACTGCTGGAGTTAAGCATTTAAAGCCAGGATATATGCTGAGCATGGAAATTTGTGAAAGCTATTTCTATAATTGCGTTGTGGATTTAGGTCATCCCTCCCCTCAAGACCTCCTGATGCACACCAACCCACTTGAATTCTGCAAAATAAATTATTGAAATTAGTGGAAAAGGAAGCCACAAAAATTTTAGAAACTGAAACCACCTACTCTCTGATATACTTCAGTAAATCTGTTCCTGAAACACAGTAGTCAGTTCAGTAAAGAATACAAAAGAACATCACAAAGCTTCCAATAATGCTTACTTTTTATGGAAGCAAATATTTTGGTATCTATTGACAGTTTCCTTCCATGACAACTTAGTTTATCACTAGTGATGACTGGAACTCCTTTCCAACAGCATTCTGTTTGAAGCCAATTCATTAAATTGTTTCCAGGGTTTGAAGTAGGCTTGTTCTAACTTTTCTTCATAAAGTGTTCTCCATTTGCTGATGAATTATTACAAAAAAAAAAAAAAAAAAAAAAAAGCCTGATTTTTGTGGTTCATGGAAGAAGAAGAAAAAAAAAAAAGTTAATTTTCCCCCACCTGCTTCCACTAACTTCAAGGTATTTCACCATCTCTAGCTTTGACCTTTGAAAAAATGTAAAGTTCTCAAATCAACACGTTCTTTTTAAAAATAGGTATGACTTATGTACCCTAGTCCTGTAGATGTGTAGGAATCACTACCTGAAGAGAATCGCTACTTCCTTTTTTCCTCCTTCCTTTCTTCCTTTCTTTCCCTTCAATTATTATATTCCAAAGTTGTGGTGGAAACACACCACAGATTTTTTAAAAAACAATCAAACAACAACAAAAACTAATGAAATCTGCTCTTAAGAACTTAGTTGGATTTTTGTTTTCATGATGGAATCTGTCAATCATACCTTCTGCGATTTCTCTTGCTTCACTTTCTAAGCTCAACTTCAAATTGTATTGGAGCTTACTTTTACATGCTTGAACCTGAACAGAAACTTCAGCTTTAGCTCATTCTATACATCTAACTTAGGTATGATTAGGTATGATTCAGAGGACCAAAACTATTTTGCTAGTTCAGTCAGTTCAAAGGCATGTAGATAGAGAGCGGCCTATTCAGAATACCTTAAATTGGTGCACACTGTGCGAAAAAAATCCCATCTTTTATGAGTACAAAAAAAAAAAAAAAAAAAAAAAACAACAAACCAAAACCAAAACAACAACCCAACAACCCTTCTCTGATCTATTAGTCATCCTCAAGCATTCTCCTGTTCTGCATTCATCACGTCTCTCTTTTCAAGTCAGACACTGGCTACATAATAGAAGAGTTCTTTAGTCCTTCTAATTTTGATTGTCATTGTGTTGCCACTGTTATGTCAATTAGATTAAACCAGACTCCCACTGAGACTGTAACAATGATAATCATTGTAGTAATCTGTCAGCTCTCTTCAAAACCACTTTCAATGGCTTTGTAAACTTGCTGCCCCCACAGACCA
Organism: Oxyura jamaicensis; assembly: GCF_011077185.1. Lineage (NCBI taxonomy): Eukaryota > Metazoa > Chordata > Aves > Anseriformes > Anatidae > Oxyura > Oxyura jamaicensis. Next base: position 15,205,282 of record NC_048900.1, on the reverse strand, counting down.
CACTGCTCAGTGTTCTGACCATCGTTGCTCATGTACATTGCAGCAATCAATATAGAAAAACAGATTCATAATGACTGGGATGCCTGAGGCATTTCACTGATTTTTCTATTCAACTAATCATGAAGAAGTTATTGGAAACAGAATAAATTTTAACTTACTTAACGTGCACTAATATTGACAATTTTAAACTATAAAATGCAAATACTATGGGGAGTTGTCTCCTGTCAGAATTTTAAAATGACTGTACATTAATACTCATCTGTTCCTTTGTCTGAAGATTGGCTTATTCTGTTTTTCCCTCCTATTTGTCCTTTAATAGGTTTTAACCTTTCCACTACATGTTTTAAAGATACTAATAAATTCTGACAACTTTTAACACAGCACCACAGATCTATGGGATTTCACTTCCACACCACTAATTCCTAAATCCATTTTCTGACAGATTTCATCTGAGGAAAAAAGGGCAATGGAAGAGTAAGTGCTGAGCTGTCTTTCTTGACTTACTGCATGAAGACATTCAGCAACAAGGCACTCCTCATTATCAGACTTCTTACGGTGGACTTCATAAATATGGGTTCTTTACAAGTGACATGGAGACCACTATAACAAATAGTCAGGTACTTCTTTCTAGGCTTATGCCTCATGTAACTGAATCCAAAAGGTTTAGTTCTTCTGTATCCAACATACATGCGTGTGTGCAGGTACAAGCACACATCTGCTTCATTCATAAACCCGTATTAGTCATCTCATTTCTCTTCTTACTACAAATCTGAACCAGATGTGCAAGGCTGCAGAGAAGAGAGGTAGGCTATCTTCCTCTAAATTCTGTTCTTGCTGGTCATTTGGAAAGCAAAACTGTTCCAAGTAGTGGATCCAGGTGCTTTAAAAACAGCTGACATACAATGAAGATCTCCCTCCCATACCTTAACTTCAAAATAATGATAGGACAGTGGAGGTGGAACCTAAAAAGGGAAATGAGTTCTTCTTTAGACCTCTACCCTAATGCCTGCTCCCAGCACCTATCAAAGGTCACTACGGAAGCCTAATTTATAATGGTGGTTAGAAGATTACCTGACAATCGCTATCTTTGTCATCAGGTGTAGGAGCCTATTCACAGGCTCTAAGTGACTTGACAGGGTTCACATTCACAATTTGTAGTACAAGTGGAAATTGAGCTGGGCCTCCCTGCATGGTAACTCTCTAACTGCAAAATCCTATTTATTATGTTGGACTGAGATGTAAGGGTGTGCAACATGTACTACCACCCCAAAATAAATTAGATCTCAGACCTACGTGCCCCAAACTCAAGGGTTGTCCAGAGTATAGCAGCAGACCTGTCTTTGAGTTAAGCAACTCTTGACATTTATGAGGAAAGAGCTGTGTTATGAAGTGAGAGAATTGCTTTGGTAGGTCACATGCTCACAGAAACAACTGGCAAACACCTATTTTTCACACTTTCTTGATGCCACTGCTGAAGATGAAATAATGGAAACACATGAGTTAAAAGAAAAACCCCTTGAACTATATTTGAAACACACAGCTCTAGAGATAGTCTTACAAAATTTACCCAGCCTCTGAAGAGCATGGCACAATAAACTGTTGAGCTTCTCCAGTGGCAAGTATTAGCCCGCACTTGATGCAATCCTGCATAAACTTTTTTTTTTTTTTTTTTTTCTGACCAGCTGCAAAGCAAGGTAAATCTGTGTTATGACAAATACTTTAAAATAAGGTATAAAAAGAGTGAATAAGAAGTCATTTATTTGCTATAACTGATGCATATGCCAGGTCTGCCCAAAACTGCACCTGTTCGTGCCCCCCTCCCTCCCCCCCCCTCCGGGATTTTTGCCCTCTCCTCCTCTTTTCCTACTTCTGTCTTTATCCTGGACTGCCTATTTTAAAATATCCTCTTGATTTCACATTGCTTCACTCGTACATGTGACTAACTAAACTTATTAGTGCCCTACTTTAATGAGATCTCTGCTGACGCTGTAAGGTACTCCAATCCTACTGCTGTGTGACGTGAAAAACTCCACAAGAGGGCACCAGATAGTTACCTAAAACACCAGCCGGGAGGCTACCGTGAAAAAGCAGCTCCTTGCAACGAGACAGCAGCAGTAGCATTAACCAGCTGCACGTCAGGCCTTCAGGATACAGACGTTCAATGGCAAGTTCAGTGTTTCTGTTGACACTTAGTTTGAAGTTTGCTGCTTCTGTTTCAAATCTCAAGGAGAGCTTGGAAGCAAGTATTGCTTCTACAGCTAGATTCTACAGTGTTCTACAAATGTTGTCCCACTTCTAATCTTACTACAATGCTGTCTTGTGGTGCACCCCTAAATTATTGCCTAGAGCTCTATGATGAGAGCTATGGTCGTCAAATTTGTTTTCCAGGGCACAATGCAATTTTAATTTTATTTATTTATTTTACTACAAAGGAAAAGCTCATCTGTGCAAGAGACGTCTTTATTATGAGGTAGTCTCAGTTTGCTTTTTCCCCAAACACTACCACCTTCCAAGCTTCAGAGGACTTTGACCTTGTCTTTGCAAAGTATATATAATTATTAAAAAAAAAAAAAAAAAGAAACAAACAAAAAAAAAACTATTTCAAAATGTTTGTCCAGAACTCCTATGGGAAACCACATATAATAGGTGTTAATGTTCCCTTACTGCAGAGGACATGATATTACAAACATGTTTGCCGAATAACCAATTACAACCAAAGCCGATTTGCATTCCTATTTGCCCTGAGAATAATTAGATTCTTCTGAAAGTATGTGGAAAATCTCCAGTTATTTTGGGGAAATAAGAAGATAATATATATTGACACTTGACACTTAGTCTGGTTTCTGTCCTCTTTACTGCCGTTCTGCAGAGAAAGGTGGCTGACTGCAGGAATACCTACAGCCTCACTAAAGCATTTCAAAAAGTCACCCAAAGCAAATTTACAGGACTCACTTGTAACTATTTTGAAACAATTGCTTAAAAGCAGAAGCTTTAAGCAATTAGCACAGGAAAGAGAATTAGGAAAACAGATATTACATCTGTTGGTTAACACCCCCCCCCCGCAAAAAAAAAAAAAAAAAAAGGTAATGGCAGCATGAAACACAAACATGGCTGGAGATCCAAGTCCCACTAAGTTCTGGCTCACTCCAGAAATTCCTGGATATATTACTAGTGACTTGCTCTAAATATCTTATGGGAGCACCTTTGCAAACACCAAACTCTGCCTGTGCTTTCTCTTTGCTGCCAACCCACATGGTGGAGTTCAGACCTTATAATCTGGCACATTGGAAAGTGAGGTGGGCCTGAGCCATTCCATCCAGGAGTGGGAGTAGAGAAATCCCGAGTCCTGTATCCCCACTAAAATTCTCTCTCTTGTGGGGGTATTTTTCTCCTGTTCTCTCCTGTCCTTACTTAGAAACTGACTCATTGCTGCTGCTTTCTGGCTTCCAGCTTCCTCCTTATGGTTCATGCAGCACAAGTACTTTTGGGTGGTTACACACACTTTGCACCTTTGGAATTTTGTCTTCAGATTTTGCCTTTCATTCATGCCTTTGCAAGCAAAACCTGTGCTAGCACAAACTAGCCCTGGCCCCTAGCTGTGACACTAGTGGGAAACGGGATGTGGAATGGCAGGACGTTGTCCCCTAGGAAGAGAATAAAAGATTACAAATCTTCATTGCACGTGCCTACAGGGGGACAGAATAAGGTCAGTGGTTGTTTGTCAGCCACACACATTCTGTAATTTCCTTCTAAAGGGAACAAATATGCTTGGTGAGAAAGTGACGAACTCTCCCTGCCTAGAATTAATTCTTAGAATAGTTACAATAGAGTGGGATTCTTTTCTCCCCCCCCCCAGATGCATTCCTCACAGAAGATTTGATTTAGGATTTAAGAGGAGCAGCATCTTTCTCCTAGTTACTTATAATAACTTATCACTTTTTTTGTCCTTATCTCCTGGCCTGGGATTTCTGGGAGTGGAAGGATATCTATTAATACTTCATCTTTCAGAGCCTGGATTTTGAATGTCCATTTAGCTACATGGAACAGGGTAGCCTGCACAACATCCCAGAAGTCGAAGAAAACCACATGTGTTCAGCACATTGCTCTCACCGCTTGAAATAAGCCGAGCAAGGGGAATGCTGTGCTATCAGAGTTGATATCACTAGTGAATCAAAGCCAAAGTTTTTACTGTACTCTGAAAATACCAGGCAGCTCCATTCCCTTGTTAGAGTCTATATCAGAACACAATGTGTTAGCAACAGTAAAATCACACCTATGTTAGAGCACCTGAATGGCTGCAAATACAGTCAGAAAGGTACTACTTTGGACAGCACATCTGATTTTTGTTGGCAGCACATGCCAGAAAAAAACACTTATTGCCTTTTTAGTGGCTAAACAATATGTTTCAGATAAAATCAATTAATTATCTTCTCTTACCGTATATAAGGGATAAAGGAAATGCCTAGATAAATTTCCCAGCAAAATAAAGTATCTTTAATAAGCTAATTACATGAGTAAATAATTACTTTGTCTCCCTGAATTTCTACACCAGTTAACATACTGTCTTAAATATCAAGTTCAGAATTAATACCTGCCATTAAGTGCATGCTACCCCACCCCAGAAGTCCAGATTAGGCAGGTCTTTACAAAGAATACTTTTCACTATCCAGCTGTGTTATTTCAGACAACCATCTTAATCTGTCTTAAAGACATTTCACAAACTAAGGAGACATAAAATGTCTACTGAAAGTATGAATATTATGAAAGCACTGTATATTTTCAAGCACCAGCCCTAAGGCTACAGATTTTATATCTTTTTCAGTTTAAGCAAGTTTGGGATTTTGCCTTTTGAAATATTTAAGAATCTGAATTTCATGTACTAACTTTCTTGCTTATATGCCATTTCTGTAATTTGGAGGTTTGCTATTTTGAACTATTTTTTTAAATTGACAAAATCCTTTTATCATTGCCTGAAACTTAATTTTATAAAGTAGGAAACATCTTTCCTTTTTGACGCTGCTCCTGAAGTTCTTGGCTAGTTGTCACTTCTGATTTCACTTTGCTGATACGATTACCTTCAGAAGCACGCAGTTCAATGATGTTATGAAAACAGTGGCTGGAAAATACTAAATATTGCTGAATTACTACCAGTTTCTGATACCACTGTACTACTGTTATTACAGGGTTGCATGATTGTTTGTCTTGTTCCTACACTGGAATGGTTCATGCCTGTACCAAAGCTATTAGACTACACTGTCCAATAAGAATTGAGGTAATTTCTTCCTATTAAGAATTGAAATGACTTTTTTTTTTCCTACACTCTCATCTTTGCCTTCTTATAAGTAATCTGCATTAGATAGTTTGGCCTGATAGTCACCATCAAAGCTGGTGAAAAATTTGACGCTCCTGATTGCTCAAAGTCTGTTGCCATTCTGCACACTGCATAAGAAGCGCATTGCAGTCCTGAGTTGATTAAGGACATGTTAGGGTCAGATGCCTCAACATACTCAGGAAGCATTGAAGAGGAAGCCAAATGGTTCATCCTAAACAAGATCCACTGCATTACTATCTGCTCCCATCTCTGCTACCTCTAGCTTATTCAGAACTTACAAACCACTGTTTTCAGAGGTAACTTTCCCTCTGATTGCCACTGAGTCACCACTGATTGCCCGAATGCTGGCTATGTACTGGTCTTGAGTGACCTTTTTTGAAAGCAAGAGCTATATAATAGTGGGGCCTGAATAGTGAAGATCCTGCAGTGCCTCACACAGAACTTCTTTTCCAAATGAATAAAGCAGATAGAATCCATAATTTGTGCAATTTGATCCTTGAGTAATAAGGATTCTGCTACAATTCCCATTTATGCACATTACTTTTGTGAGTAGATAATGTGCCATGTTTTTTTCCTTCACACATATTTTTGTCTACAAGTCTCAAAATAAAGTCACTGTCTTTTCAAAGTTCTGAGAAATACTGTAGTGGGGTGTTATGTTTCCTATGAATCATGGAAATTAATCTAGATTACAGCAGAGCTGACCTTTTCTGTCACACAACGAATTATTTCTGAGGCATACACAAACAAGTGTCTAGCACATGTGACCCACTACTGAAACAGATATAAAGTCTATGGCTCTGGACGTTTAGTACTGCTCAGCATAACCTACCGCACTGTTAGTAAGTATATCCAAATAAGTATATCCTTACACTTACCTTCAAGAAATTCATTCAAATGTTGCATAAAGTGACATAACTTCAGCCTTGCTATGAAAGATACCCCCAGTCACTGATAACTCTGGGGCTATTAAACCCATATATAGTCAGAGAGCCCTACTTCAGACACAATGTCTATAAGAAGGTGAATTGTTATTTAATGAGAGGGCGTAATTCCTTCCTTTACCATATATTTGTGCTGCTCTTATGTCCAGTGAAGGGTCTTTGCTCTGGATTGCTACTGGATGTTTTCACTGAATTCTTACAGCCCTAGCAAGAGGAGAAGCCACACTGCAACAATGTCACATCATTGGTACACATGGATCTAGTTGTGCTTGTCAGTTCAAGATATCATTGTCAAGAAAATGTTTATTCTTTAGGTATCTTAATTTAGCATTGAAGCTGGAACACAGCTTCTCATGCAAGTATACAGTTTTCTTGTATCCTGAACTTTCTCTAGAATATGGTCTGTCACAACACAACCTGTGCAATCTTCTTTAATGTCACTCGTATAAAAGAGTATATTTATAGTATCAAGCACTTTTCATTGTTAATTAAGATCAAACGACTTGTTTGCCTCTGCTTTTATTGCAATGAAACTAAATCTTAAATTGTAGCAAAATGATGATTCTGAGCCAGTGTTGGTTCAGAGAAATAACCTCAGAGCCCTTTCTTCATTCCTCCCTTCTTTTTGATTCAATCCTTTGTATACAATTGCAACGAGCAAAGGGTAAATGTGTCAGAAATTTCTCTTGCCCTGTTTAGCAGGGGCAGCCAGCAAGGGAGAAAGGCTGATTTTACCAATGCTAGGGCAGACAAGACTCTCAGCCTACCTGGGGCACCACCAATTACCTTACCTCATTTTACCAATCCACCACCTGTGTATTTTTTCCTCATTGTCATTTAGTTATACACTCATTTTTCCCTAGTGTAATGCACCAGCAAAGTAACACACCAACGTGGACGTTTCCTACCTTCTCCCACATATTATGTGTTACTCACTGTTCTCTGCTCCTGACTTTGAAAATGGGAGTACTTTATTTTCCATTTTCTTCTCTATTTATACTAGTTTCTAAAAGGTAGTGAATGGGTGACCTTCAATCACTTTAACAGGTAATAAATATTTTACCTGGAAGGAGGACATGGAAACAGCATGTCTCAGTTGACTGGGGTAATTTTCTGTACTATTATTTTGCTGCTACAAGGAGCATGAGAAAAGCTTCCATTACAGAAGGAACACTGGAAGCCACAAGCTGATGAAAGCTATCTCAGCTATCATGCAGCACGTTTTTTTCTACCTTATACAGAGAAAGCTGCAAGGAACAAAAATGATCACAAAGACAAGGCTTGAAATACAATATTATTCACATCCTAGGCTTCCTTGTCTGCACGGTCAGAACAGAATCACAGAATGATGGGATAACATGGGCTGGAGGGGACCTCAGGAAGTCCCTGTCCACCCTCCTGCTCAAAGTAGCTCAGCTCTGGGGTCAGACCAGGCCGTTCGGGGCTTGAGCCAGTTGGGTCCTGAAAACCCCCAAGGTAGGGGATGGCACAGCCTCTCAGGGCAACCTGTGCACTGCTTTTGTGTCTTCCTCATATTCTGTCCGACCTTTCTTGATTTAATTTTTTTGCAATGGCACTCCAGTTTAGTCATGCCTTTCTTGTACTGTGGCCCCAAAACTGGACACAGTACCTGGATGCGATCTAATAACTGCTAAACAGGAGAAAAATCCCCTCCAAATGTCTTGCTCATACCACGCAGGGTGCTGCTGCCTTCAGTGCTGCCAAGGCTCTGCAGGCTCCCCACTCCCACACTAAGCAGGGTATTTGGTATGGAGCAGAACTGTGCATCTGCACCACGTATTTCCCCTGAACAGGAAACTTCTTCATGTCAGTGTCTTGGCAGACTGACAGCCTGCACTTGGAAAATAAACAGTGGCCTTTTTTTTTAATTTATTTTTTAAATATCCTTAAAAGTACTTGCAACACTGTGTTGCAGAGAAAATCCAATGTACTGTTATGAACTGGTAAATATGACAAATATAAACCAAAATCAAATAAATATTCTTATAAATACAGTGACCTGGGTACCGCTGACATAACTGATTAACTGTGCTGAATTTCCTTTTGTCTCTCTTTATGCCAATTGCTTTTAAAAATGCTTATTTTTTAAAAAAAATCACCTGTCACTGTATACTCCTGGATTTTACCAGATGCTTCCAACATACCTCACGCTCCATCTTCCTTTGGAGATCTGCCTTCCTTGAAACTGTGTGCTTTAATTTTGCCAGTCTTATTTTTACAACATTCAATTCATTTGGCTTTTTTCACCTCAAAACAGTTTTACTAATGGCCGCACATTAAGATACAAACTATTTCACTCACCCAAATACTGAAGACCCTAACCGAGCGAGGCAGTTTCCATGAATTATGCTTTCTGGTGTAGCTTCACTAGAGTCGTCCATTCTTCAGTGCCGATGAACAGCTGAAACATGAGAAAAATTTCAGTTATTGATTCTGACCATTTTCATTCTAAACAGAACTGATCAAAATCACTTTTTTTTTTTTTTTAATCTTTTTATACAGCTTTTGAATTTTAACATTCAAAAAGCCCAACCTAGCTCATTTAATAAGAAAAAAAAAATCTGAAAACACGTCAGGAACAAAGATGACTGTTAAATCTAGTCCTATCTCACTGCCTGTGAGACTTAGCGGAGAGATTCGATCACACTTGGAAAACAGAGAGGTTCTTGCTGGCCGCCTTGCCAAGCGAGCCCTCGTGAGGCTTTAGTTACCAAGGCTGCTGTGTAGGTCACAAGGAGCGTGGGGGAGCAAGAGCTGCTAGGTAAAAACGTTTATTTGGCACCACCAGGAGTAACCTGGTTTGTGCCAGAATTTCTTAAAAATAAGTTTTGCAAAGACAGAAAAAATCCAAACCGGGACTTCACCTGTTCATATGCCAGTTGTGCAGCTGTTAACTGTAAAGCTCAAGGAAAACTTAAAACGTTTGAAATACCCCCTATTGAGCAATTCTACATTATTTTGTAGCATCATTAAAGACTGAAGTATGAGTTTATGTCTCACGAGACGATCTCTGCTCGCTTTTTGCCTTCACGAGGCTCAGGTGCGCTACGCGAGGTGTGACCCTTTGCTTTTGCCTTCAAGCAGCTCACGATGAGACCGGGGAAGGCGCGGTGAAAGCCCGTGAGCACATGAGAGCCGTCCCCTTAATTTACCAGACGCTAAAACGCCGACACCCGAAGACAAATGCCTGTTCTCGCCTCGCTACCGCAGAGCGGGTCCGGGCCCCCAGGAGCACTTCGTGCGCGCTTTGAAGCCCACCAGGGCGCAGCGAGAGCTCTCTCGGCGCCCGGCTGCCCCCGTCCCAGTTCCTGAGGGGCGGCGGCAGCGCCCCACAGGCACTGAGCCGCCGGCGGCCCGGACCCGCTCCCCGCTCGGGGCGGGGGGCTGAGGGCCGCGGCTCGCCCCCAGGGCTTAGCACGGCCGCGGGGCGGGAGGGCTACGGGCTGAGGTAAGGGAGGGCGGGGACGGCGGGCGCCCCGCCGGGCTCGACGCCCTCCGGGACCGGTGGTGGCGGGCAGCCAGGTCCAGGCGGCCGCCGCTGAGACGCGGGGAAGGAGGCAGCGGCCCCCGCATCTCTGTGGGGGTAGGCGGGCGCTGCGCCGCTCGGTGTCGGCAGCCCCATCCGCGCTACCCCTGCCCAGCCCCAGCCATGAATATGTAACTCCCCTCTATTTCCCGAGCTCCATTGCGGAGGTTGCTGCTCGCCATATTGTGCTGCTGGGGCTGCGGCGGCTCCGCCGGCGAGAGAGGGCGACGGGAGCGCGGCGGGCGGTGAGCGCAGGGCGGGGAGCGCGGCCGGGGCCGACATCGTCACCAGGGCTGCCACCACCAGGGCTGCCACCACCACCACCACCGCCGGGTCTCTCCCCCTAGTGGGGCTGCGGAGGGGCGTCTGGCGCTGGTAGCGGTGCCCGAGCTCTTAGCCGCGGGGCTGGGTCCTCTCTGCGGGGCGGCTCGTGCCGGGGGTCCCGCGGCGGGCTCTTGGCGGGGAGTGTGGGGGGGGGGGGGGGGGGGGGGTCGGGGGTCGGGCTCTTCCTTCCCCACCACCCTATCCTGAGGTAAAATGGGGGCACCAGAGCCGTTCCCGCGGGGGCTGTGGAACGAGCCTGGGGCTGCGGCTCTCCCCACGGCCGCCCCCAGCCCTCCCAGGGCCGGAGGGGTGACTGGGGCCACGGCCGCCCCCCTGACGAGGCTGGGGTGCTGTGGCCCTAGCCCTGATGGCTGCTGTGACCCCAGCCTGGAGGGGGGCACTGCCCGACGCCTTCTCGAGCGAGAGGGCGAGAGGGAGCCGATTAGCGGAGCCAGGAGCCTTTACCGTTAGTTTATAGTCGCTGCTCAAAGACTGGGTGCGCTTCGTTGCGCTGCGTGGGTCCTCCCCGCCAGTCTTTTGTCTCTCCCGAAGCCGGAGCGCATCGCCCAGCGGGCACGGCTGCCGCTGGACCGCCGTGAGGAGCAGCCGGCAGCTCCCCTGGGAATGCCGTCGGGTGTCAGCGGGAGGAAGGCGCCGTGGACGTGTCTCCATCCGCTGCTTGCAGAACAGATGTGGCACCTGTTTCTTGCCAACTTCGCGCTCTGCGTTAGCTGGCCCTTCAGAGTCATTTGCCTCCCTTGGCTTCATCCCGCAGCATTCTGCATGCGTGAAACAAATGCTCTAAGCAGTGTTCTTCTTTAGGGGATTTTGGTTAAGCTGTTTGCTTTCAGACCCTATGCTATGGAAAATAACCTGATCAAGTTCCTAACTGCATAGAAATCTGGACCGTAACTAGTGGAGAAAGATGATTTCCAGGCAGATAAACCATAATCCAGTCCTGTTTGGAAGTGGCTATAACTGTCTGTGCAATAACTATGCATTGCACGCAGGCTTTTAAGGATTAAAGGAAATCGCTTGCATATGAAAAAAAATGTGATTGGTGTGTGAGTGAAATCATTTTTGCATGGGGAAAATTCTTTAATCAAATATGTCACTCATTCAGTGACAAAGACTTGATTTGTTATAGGAGTTCCCTGAAGAGGTACTCTCATTTGTATTCGTCTGTGTTTTCATTAGAAACTTTTGTAATGAGATAATTTGACATTTTTCTACATCATGTCAAGCTCAGAGCTGGTGTTCAGATTGTCAGCTAAGACAGAGGCACTCACTTTGAGAGTAGCAGGTATCAATACGTGGTACCTTTAGTGTTTAAAAATATCATGATTTGAAGGATTAGCGATGCCAAGGGAGATGGGAGGAGTTTTCACTGGACAGAAGTTAGCGTTATCTGTGCTTTCAGGGAGCAAGCTTTATGGCTCTGTCACTCTTCAGTGATGAGATTTAAATAAACTTAGAACTTCTTTAGAGGTTATGGGCTCTGTGAGTTACGGTTTATCATGTTTAATAAATGCCTCATTCAGCCTCATAATAACAGTGGGACACGGATTTTGCCTAGGAGGAGGTTTCTAACTTCTTCGGTGGCTACAATTTTGACCTTTGCCGTTGCAGCTTTGAAACACCAGCACTGCTGCGGCTGCCAAGAAAAGCACTGCCTGGCATGTCTTACAGTTTGAGCAGCACACAAGCACCAGTGAAATGAATTGCATGGGGCTGCCTTTATCAATGGCGCTGTGTGTTTTAGGATTGATGTATGGTAATATGTTGAGTGGAAAGACTCATTTGGGCATCTTGGGTGACAAGAGCAGAATTCTGGCATCTTCAGGGCTGTTTTATCAGGAACTAGAAATACGATTGGTATCTGTAGCACAGCTGTCAGTTTAAAATGTGCAATAGATGTCAGGGTATGTGAATTTCTTCTACTTCCTTTAAATTTTCTCTCTGTCTTGCTGAATAAAAAGAACATGAGGCAAAAAGGGAACCTCAAAAATGAGGCATGAGCCTGCAACACTTCAGCTGTGTTTTTCTTAAAAGCAGTGCTGGATCTGTTCTTAGTGAAGCACCAATTTAAAGGACGTGCATGAAGAAAATATCAGAGTCAAACTTAAATACCCCATACCTATTTTTACTGACTGGAACAGCAGATTAGTAATAATGCAAACAGAGAGGAAAGAGATCAGAGAAGGGATGTTGCTGAGCCTAAACTGGGTTCTGTTTGTTGGTGAAAATAACTGGCCTCTGAAGCTGACCTTAAATTCTTAATTTTCTGAGGAATGAGCAGAGTTCAGTATTATGGAGCTGCTTGGACTTGCTCAGTGGAGAAGTATTTTAGGAATTATCCCTGACTGCCTTCCCCCCCTTCTGGATCATGGAGTTGGCTTGCAAACAGCTGGGAGCTAGCAGCAGTGTTCTGCTAACTAATTAAAAACCTAATCTATTCTTTGCTCTTCACCTCTCAGAGACAAAATTAAACTATTTGGGATGATTACTGGCTTTAAACTGTGTAAGTATTGCTCCTGTCATACTATTTGGAAAATACAGAGTTTTATTTGAGAGAGATGCAAGTTGTTGTTAGCTGTCACCAAGCTTTAGAGGCAAGCTGCGTGCTCACCTAACAGCTTTGTTTCTGTATATTTGTTGGAGGTGTAAAGTCAGTCGTGTGCAAGATTCCTGGAGTCTTTCCTTTTGTCTCTCTAATTTTGTGTTTATTTTCCGTTTGTTAATAGCCACGTAGAGGAAGCCATCTTTTGTTCTTACTAATAAAATTAGGTCACTGTTACTTGTGATCTGGTGAGACCACAAGTGGGTGAGAACTTTTTGTGGCTAGCGAATATAACCCTGGAAAAATTGGAAAAACAAGCATCTTTCTTGACCTGATACTCTCAACGCTTCTCCCACAGTCTATACAAATTGGAGAACTGCTACTTGCTGCCCTTTATACCGGTAAATGTGGTGGATAGTAGGTATGTTGTATGCAGAAGAGAAGGATAACAAAGTGGCTGGCTTGATGTGATCCCAGTGGCTTGGGGAGGGCAGCACACCTGATTGAGGTGTGCTCACCTGTTGGCTTGAGGCTGCACGATGTTCCTTAGAATTTTCTGAGAAGCAGCTTGGATGCTGTGGCACTGTAACAAAGCAGACTGGTAATCCAAGAAGCGGGTGTGCAGACTCTTGTCTTTTCTGCTGATGAAGTTTAAAAACCAAACCACAGTGGCTGCCCAATGGATGGGGAAGCAGATCTGTGCTGGCTTCTAAAGCACCGCAGTTCGGGATGGTGTGGCAGCTCCCTGCATGAGCCCAGCCTCGACACCCTGCTGGTGACGGAGCTGCTCACCCTCGACCCCGAGGGGTGTCCGAAGTCTGGGGCAGCTGCAGTGGGAGGGAGGAGGAGGTAGAGCCCCAAGGATCCTCTAACAAATGTAGCCTGGAGGTAATAGATAGGTCCTGTAGCTCCTGGTTATTAACACCATTTAAAGGTTCCCCTCATGTCTGCAGGTTTTGATGTTGACAGCGCCTGATGCCACCGCAGCTGTCAGGAAGGAACCTGGAAGCTCTGGCAGGAGTGTTTTCCTCTGGGTGAGCACAGCGCTGCGCTAAATCTGTGGTCTGGAGGGTGCAGTTCAGTTGCTGTCGCCATCTAAACTGGGATCACCTATTGGGCAGAAAACAGCTGAGTGTGTTGTTGGTTTTTTTTGTTTGTTTCATTTTGGTTTTTGTTGTTTTTTCTCCTGGTGTGACTGTACCTATAGAAGGGTTTTCTTTCAGCATACTCATCAGTCAAGGACTGCATATCGCTGTGCTTCCAACTGAAAAAAAAAGTAGTGTTCTAGAGACCTTACCTTTGCTGCTGAGCTTATGGAGGTGGAAAGCTTTGTTTGAATTGTGGTGTAAGTATGTTTGTAGGATTTCTTTTAAAATGTACAGCAAACTAAAAGGCTAATGACAGTGCTATTGAAATCATCAAACTTAATCTTCAGTGAATGGGGTGGTCAGTTCTCATCTTCTTCAGCTGTTATTTCAGGGAGTTAGCAAGAAGTTGGTTACCCTCAAAAAATGTGCCAGCAGCACTGTGTGGCTTAGAAGGCACTGCAAAAATGAAAGCATTGGTTCTGAAGCATAATTCTGTGGCCTGGGGGTGCGCTCCATGATCGCGGGGTGTGTGGTGTTTTCACACAGTCACATGGGTGTAAAGCTTGTCTTTTACTGCGGACTGTGAGTTATTTGACACCGTAACCATAAATCATAATACACATTCTTACCACTGCTTTGGTGTGAAAGTAATGGAGTGCTTTTATTGCAGAGATTTACTCTGTCCCTAGTTCTGCTTGTACATCATGCTTATTTATTTGGTAAGACTAGGTGATGCATTTAGTCAAGGGGAGGAAAAAAGTCTGATCCTGTGTGCATCATTCCTGTCTGTATGTGTTTAGTTGCTGTGATGGATTCAACTTCTCCAGAGTTCACTTTTGTTTTCTTTCAATCCTTTATCCCTGTTCTGATCTGATACAGCACTGAAATTAATTCTAGGCAGGGAAAGATTCACTTGGCCTTTCTCCTTTACATCTGGCTGTTAATTTTGAAGGCTCTTGGGGATAAATCAACCCTAGAATAAGAACTTCATTTTTGAAACTCATGTGGGCAGCCATAGGCACTATATACAGTAGCATGCTTGATAATGAGAAACTGCATAAGTTAACAAATAATAGAGAAAGTGGTAACTCTACTGTCCCTCCCAGAGTTCTACTTAATAGTGTTACTTCATGGGGCTAAATTGGTTGTGGCTATTTTTCTTTTATATCAATTGTTGGCAAAGGTCTTTGGTACATATGATGTTTTTGATGTCGAGTTCTTGTCTGATTTATTGGCCCACATCAGCAGTGAACAGGTGCTGCTCCTGTAACAGCTTCGTTTTCACTCCCAGCAGAATTGTAGTACTCACTTCAGACAAGATGCAGATGGTCTGTGGAGGGTAAGTACCAGTTTGTTTTGGCTGTAATTATTAAAATAATCATACTACCTGCTGCATTAGAACAGTGGGCAATGTTGGTTTTGGTATTTTTTTTCTTTCTCCTGTTTGTGTGAAAATTGAAAAGTTTTTTACTTAATCCCTCTAGTATTTAAAACAAAACCAGCAAACAAAAACCCACAGCCTTTTAGTTTAGAATTGCCTGGTTTTGAAATGTGATGTATTTGAGCATTTGGAGGTATGGCAGCCAGGGGAAGATGGGTGTCCCTGGGAGTTCTGGACTACCTGGAGGCAACTAATGTGGCGCAGAGAGTTCTCTGGCAGTGGGGTGGTGATCGTGTGTGCTGCAATGTTTGTATCTCAGAGAAGTTCAGGAGGGTGTGAAGCAGAAATGAATAACATTAACAATAAGGATGTCGGCTCTGACCAATAATGCAGTGATCTGGGAGGCAGCAGGAATGGCCACTTGGCGGGGAATATAGAAGCCATTAGAATAAATCGGAATTTGAGTGTCGTTTGTGGACATTACTCTCATACAGCTCTGCGGTGCCTATACTTTATTTTACTCTACTGCTGGAAACACACAGAAACATCAACTTAAAACCATATACATCTGTCATGCCCCAAAGTGTGTGGCTGTTCTTAAGACTGTGATAAAGCAGCCCTGAGAATGACCAAAACACTAACTTGTTACTTTTTTTTTTATTTGACACTCCTGGCATCTAACGTAGTAGGATTGTCTCTCATTTTTGGTCACTTCTACCAGCGTTAGGTTCACCAGATTATTCCATAGGTGTAAATGTGTGCAGCAGATGGTTTGTATGAGGTCATAGCACAAGTGTTTCCTAAGGCCAGGATGAGCAGCTTCATGGCCAGATTGGAGATGCTGCTAAACTCTGTGGATCAATTCACTTCAGTGCCAGTAAATTGTGAATGGCAATTAACTGGGAGATTCCATGTCTTAAGGCACCAGGCAAATCACTTTCTTCTGTAGGAGAATAAATACAGTGAAGAAGCAGTGAAAGATCACGCACTAGCAGGCTACTGGATTTTGGAAATTTCCCATCCTCTGGCAGGTGTCATCTGACAGGGAGCCTGCTACAGGTTTCATAGTGACAGTATTGGGTGTTTAGGGAGGTGTTTTAAGGAGGGATTTTTCTTAATGTTAAAGAGAAATGCTTACTGACTTTATGGGGCAGGTTATGGGAAAACGGAGGCTTGGGACTAGTTATCCAGAAAAGTGAAAAATCAGAACTAGTGTGACAGCGGGCAACAGTCATATTGGGAAAACTTCTGTACTGCTCTTGAGCTGTGCCTGTGCCTCAGGTTTCTTTCTCTGTGTTCTTTGGCTTTACCAGCTGCTTTGGTACATTTTTGAGTGGGGGGTCTTGAGTGAATTATACAACTTTTTTTTTCTTTTTTTCCTCCTGGATAGCAGTGCTGTGCAGCAGAAATGAAGTGTCTGCTAGATTCTCTGCACAAACTGACAAACTTTTTTTTTTTTTTTCCTTCAGTACAACCATCTAAAAATGTAGAGCTTCATAATACTTGCTTTGGGAATGAACGTAGCTTCCCTGAACATGTTCAGTGCCATAAAACAACTTCTCATGTGGTCCAATCTCTTCCTGATTAAAACTTTGTTATTGAAAATAATGGGATAAGAGGAAAAACTATGAATCTTTCTAGGGTGACCTTTCCAGTAAATTCCAATGAACTTTGCATTTTGCAGGTTCAATTTTAAGTGGCAATTGAGAGAATCTGAGAATGTGTCTTAAAGATCATGTGCTTTCTTTCAAGCAAACTGTAGAAATGTATACTTCACACTTCTTAGAAGATGTATTGTGCCCCCACTGCGTTATAAATAAAAGGATAATATGATATATTTTCTACCCAGAACAGGCTGGATTTGTATTTTGACTGTAGAATTCAGCAAAACCTTGAGTGTGGGGAACATCTGACACCTGTGTATGTACAATTCATTTTATTATAATAGTAACTTCTTCATTGTATCAGCTGATTGCTGTCTAACATCAATGGGAGCTGGATGTACCCATCTGAAAGTAAAATTTGGTATTTATTTGATTTATATTGTTTTCTCAGTTATGGCATGATTGATGCAATTGATGAAAACACTTGAATGTTAATCTTTTAATTTACTTCTGTAAATAAATTAAGAAAATAGGATGGCAAGGAACCAGATGCAAGCATTGTTCAAATGGTATTGTCAGGATGGTTGTCACATTGTGTGTGTTTATTTCTCAGCGTGTATCACGCTATCCTTCAAGTGTAACTGAAACTGGAGTGATTTAAAGTAACGAAAGGGTAGGCCTCCTTCCAGTTGTTTCATCACACCAAACACTGGCTGGGTTGTGTACCGAGTCAGATTGCTTGCATTAATATGCATGATTATTGATGGTAATGTGTGGCCTCTGGGTGGTCCCAGCCATTTTTCATCTTAATACATTTCTATTCACATTTAGCTTCTGTTTATTTTTTGTTTAGCTCAAAAAAAAAGGAGTGGGGAGGTTTCCAGATTTGTTCCTGAAGAGTGATTTGCAGGACCCCTTAAAAATTAATTTGGGAAAAAGAGTGATACCAATGAGAGCGTTTAACTATGTGAGTGCCTGGAGGCTGGTAGCTTTCCTAAGGTGCAGGTTTTATCATCTGCCTTTGAGCACTTGTAGCTGTGGTCTTTGTGCTGTCATTCGGTTGCCTGGGGTGGGGTGTAGGGGCAGCAGTGGGATGTGCAGTGGAGGTGGTGAGGTTTGGTTCTGGGCTGACATCATCTTGGCTCCTGCGGTAAGGTTTGAAGGGTGGTGGAAGAGCGGAGGTGCTGGGCAGGGCTGTAATGATGCAGGTGGCTTTAACACAAGTGGCTGAAGTCCAGTTCAGGATCCAAGGATGATGGTCTGACAAAAATCTGATTGCTTTCTTATTTCCCAGCAGTGCTGTTGCCCATTGCATTACTGGTGTGCTGCTTTCACCCCTTTCATGGAGCATATAAAAATAAGCTATAGCTTCTCTTCTCCCTTGCTTTTTTCTAATCCAGCATTTCTTCCCCCCAAGTAGAGCGCAAAGATGTGCTTGTTTGCAAGCTGGTGCATCTTAAGGGTGGAAAGCATGGTGTCAGTACTTGGTATTTGTTATCAGATCTGACTTCTGGAGCATGTAATTACTATTTGAAGTTTCAGCTTCATAGTTAGTATAAATTTGGCATCTTTAATAGCATTTGGCTCTGTGCAGATGATGGAATTCTAGTTAATGTCTACAAAAGTATTTTTTTTTTTAAACAGTGGCTTTGTGTAAGTGTTGCTAACCACTAATTTTTAAATGCCTTAGGCATTTTCAAAGGAGCTCACTTAGAGTACTATAGAGTATTAACTGATGAAGTGTCTGGTAATAATTCTGAAATTAGCCTGTGAATAATATTTTTAGGTGCTCTCTGATAGGAGTTAAAACTATTCACTTGATAACATTCATTTTGTAATCTGTATGTGTCGTTTTTTATTTTTTTCAAATTCTGATCCTCATGAATTTGCAGATTGACTACTGATCCATCACCATTTCCAGCTCTGTTCTACCACTTACAGATTTAAATTCTGGCAGATTCCATAAGCTCTCAAGGAGACGGCTGCTTTTGCCAAAAAACAAGGTGTTTTTGCGTGCTGTTGTCCAGATTAAATGTACATACAGGGGAGAGAAACTAGTCTTGGAAAACATTTGTGTGGTGGTTTAGGGCTTATTCTTCATGTTAGACAAAAAATATCTCAATGTAAATTTTACTGCTGATTTATTCCCCACGGTCTAAGGAAGTATTTAAGGAAACTGCTTAAAATTGCAGTTTTATCATGTTTGCAGAATAAATGCCAGCATTTAGAAGACTTGGTGGTTATTTTTTATAACCTATCAGCATCTGAAGGCTCAGTGCCCACATTGCTGTTTTTATAAGAAGTGTAACCCCTCAGTTTAAGCTGTGTGGAGGCACTGTAGTCCAAGAAAAGCCTTCTGATACTGCTTGGTTTCCTTGTGGAAGGCATGTGAGGCAGGATGGGGCGGGAGAGGCCCCTGCTGTGGCTTCCTCAGCTCTTGGAGGGCCGTGCGTGACTGGAGGCACCTGCTGTCTGCTTCTCTGGGCCGTGGCACTTTCTGTACAAAAAATAAAATTACCTGTGAATTTCTCTGGTAGTGAGATATATGTATCTCACTGTATAAATGGAAGAATGTGGGTTGGAAGGGGCCTCCAGAGGCCATCTAGGACAGCCTCCTGCTGAAAGCAGGGCCAGTTAGGTCAGATCATTCAGAATCATGTCCAATTGAGTTATACAGGCAACCCCAGCTGTACGTACAGAAGGGGGCGAGAGGCAGGAGAGCAGCCCTACAGAAAGGGATCTGGGGGTTCTGGTCCATGTCAAGCTGATCGTGAGCCAGCAGCGGGCCCTGGCAGCCAAAGGGCCGACTTTGGAGTGCCTCAGGCACGGCCCTGCCTCTGGCTGAGGGAGGGGAGGGATGCTCTGCTCTGCTCTGCCTGGGGCAGCCTCACCTCGAGCACTGGGTGCAGCTCTGGGCACCACAACATAAAAAGGACATAGAGCTGTTAGTGCCCAAAGGAGGGCTATGAAGATGGTGAAGGGTCTAGAGGGGAAGACGTGTGAGAAGCGGCTGAGGTCCTTTGGTTTGTTCAGCCCCAAGCAGAGCAGGCTGAGGGGAGGCCTCATGGCAGCCTGCAGCTAACACGAGGGGAGCGGAGGGACTGATTGTGTCAAGAGAAGGTGACAGTACACGTAGCTGCTATGATATTGAGTGCAGTTTGCAACTAGAAAGAAGTTGCAGCCTTCCCCGTAAGGGAGGTTGTGACACTGAAGCTTGGTATTGAGAGGACAAGGACTGATAGCTGAATGAACTAAACATGCTTCAGTAAGACATTGCTCTCTTAAGCTTATCCCCTTTTGAGATCAGCACAGAATTCTAGTGAATGCAATATAAACATTAGGAGAGACTTGCAGGAGCAGTGACAATGTGAATAAACAAGCAGAAGAGGAAGAGGGGGCACAGATGAATGCGGTGACATACTTGTTCAGGATCATCAAGCATTTAATTTCAGAGCTGGGAACAAAACAACCTCCAGGCCAGAGCCTGATTTGCCTGTCTCCTAGGGATTTTGAGATCGAGAGGTGGTGGTGGGGGGCACTTCAGAAAAGAATGAACACTTCTATACCTCAAATCTTACTTAAAAACAGATTTTTGTTGTGTGCTTTTTTTTTTTTTTTTTTTTTAATATGTGCCGGATTGTATTCAAGGACTAGTTGTAGTTGTCCTAGATTACAGCTGATCATAAAGCAACCTGAGCTGGCAGTGAACTCTAGAGAATATTAATTCTGTCAAATAGTGTCTTTCCAGAAATATATATATATTTCAAATCAATCTCCTAGCCAGGAAATAAACAAGAAAGAAAGAAAAATATTCATTTAATCAATTAAAGCAGTCTAAACAAATGAATTTCTTGCACAGAATACTTTGTCCAACCAGGCAATTTGTCTCTAAATACTAGTTACAGTATCAGAAAGAGTAAAATATAAAATTCTAAATCCATTAAGCTTGTAAAGTATCTGGACTATGATACCTCTTTATTTAAATATGTATATTTATAATCCTTGTTAAAAAAATAAAATCAGAAGACTTGAAAATGGTCTTGAACTTGGCATGCTGAAAAGTTGCCTGAGTCTCTTACTATTTTAAGTCTAAATATTCAACTTCTGATGTTTGGAACAGAAATTAGTGGATTTTTTAGCATGTTTAATACTACTATGTGTATATTTATTTAAAAGAGCCTGATGTATTTCCCCCCCCCCAAAAAAAAAAAAAAAAAAGTGTTTGCTGATGAAAGTTTTGGAAATGAATGCACAGGTTTGTGTGCAGTAGCAGCCAGCACTGCTGTGGCCACACCTGAGATGGCTCTGTGGGCTGTGGCTCCAGCTGCTTGGTACTATTCCACCCCTTCTCACACCTCAAGGCGTGCTGGCACAACCACATGTGCATTTGCTTTCCAACCTCTGCCTGCACTAAAATAGGCACTGGTACGTGTTTCAGGGAATGTTCAGCCTTGGAGGGAATCTCTGAATGTCTTCCTGTAGCAAGTGCCTCTGTCCTTGCTTAAAGCAGGACCAGTGCCAAGGTTAGTTCCAAGCTGGAGCCAATGTATTCTTAAATTCTCACAAATGAGAAACGTTGTTAGTTTGAGAAATAAGGGCAAGGACTTGCTGGTGAGCCCTTTGGCTCCCTCGTGGCCAGAACAGCATATCTGGTGGCAGCTCTGAGTTGTCTGAAATGCACATTTTGCCATTTGGGTTTTGTTTGTGCTGGGCAGTTTCAGGAATGGGATACCTGAATGTCTGACCTACCATGACTCATGACCATGTTTGAGCAAATAATGAAGTGTATTTCAGTCTAGGAGCTTGTACAGTGTGTGTGGCAAGCAAGGATGTTGCTCTACTGGAGTTATTTCTAAGTGCATTGTAATGACTTCTTGGCACAAACTGTCTGGTTAGTAAGCAGGCAGGAGATGAGTGAGTGGCTTTTTGGACGGGTTTTTCATGTTGTGGTGGATTTCTTGTTCTTTTCGCTATAACTCTCTGCCTGGTTTTCAACACTGCAGGAACAATACTTGTTGTGTTTTTAAGCCCCAGCCATTTGTCCTGAAATTAGTTGTGGAAAATAGTCTGCAAATGGATGAGCACAAAGAGCAAGGTTGCATAAGCCCCCTTTTCCAAGGACATCAGGCTTAAATAGCAAGTCTTTCAGATGAAGTGATGCGGTACTTTTTGCTGGCACTGGCAGGCTCATCTTCTGGCTCTGGTAAGGGAGACATTCAACTCGGAGGTTGAGCCTGGCTGTAGAAAATCAACAGAAACTTTTTGAAACAAATTGAGAATAGCACAGCTGGGCATTGTTTTGTTTTTAATGCTATGGCAATGTAGGGAATGGAGAAACCCTTTGGGTACAAATGAATTAAAATGTATATAAGTTCTGTAATGTTCATCAATCTCCCTGACTTATCTTCCAGTTTTCTTCTGTAAAAGACATGAAGCAAATAGGCAAATTTTATGATTAAATGGAAAAATATTTACTAGATCTTAACTTTTATTTTTTTTTCTTTTCAAATGCTGTTAGGAACAGGAGGGTGACAGGAAATCAAACGCAAGGAGATCCATAGCGGTTGTGGTTCCCATGTTTTTCTCATGTCTTTTGGTTCTTTTGGGTGTCTCTGGCTTTGATTGTGGCAGGTGTGCATGCACCATAATTGCAAAATTTGTGCCTTGGAGTTTACCTGCGCTTGTAGAGTGAGTCAGTCTGAAAGACTGCAGGTGTCCTTGTAATCCCATGTTTTCTCTGAGTGGCTGGCAAGAGCAGCCCTCTGGCTACGGCATAAATCGCACAACTGTCTCTCATTAGTGGGAGTGAGAAAGGCATTTGATCTGCCTACATGGCCTGGGCTTCTCCCCTTCGTAGCGCCCCATTGTCATGTGACTGGTTGCTTTCCTCTTGTAGCCAGGGGGAGTAGAAAAGTCACAAAGATAAAAAATGATAAAAAGTATAAAGTCATGGTGTGTTAGAACTTTTTTCAAAAACTAATGATGAATAAAAGGCTCACAGGGGGTTTCAGTCTGCATTTTGTTCCCAGCGCCCGACCTCTGAAGATCCCGGCTTCCTTGCTGATAAAGTGGAAAAGATCCGAAGTATTGAATAGCTGCAAACTGAAGTAGATGTTATTGTGATGAAATCTGCTTAATAGTTTGAGTTGGAAAAACGAGCACAAGAGCATTTTTTCTGTAAGACTTAAGACTTAATTTAAAAGAAAATGCTGAAAGGGATGCAGATGGATAGTGAACTTTGTTAGCAAAGATCTGACTAATCTTAACAGGTTGAGATTTCAGTGAAATAAATGTCCAGACTGATGAATAAATACGAGTTTTATATTTATTCTGTATCTTTTCTCCCCTTGCCAGCAGCAGTTAATAGAAAGTTTCTCTAGAAGCTTTCTGCTTTGTTTTTCACTCTCTACGAAGTGTCAACACAAAAGCAAACTTTCTTTGGCTCGCCAAAGCCTTTTTTCTTGGCTTTGTAGCTTTAGCAAGGATCCTGACTGGTGCAGACCAGAACACTTGATTTCTTTTTGTTTTGTTGCTGCATCAAATCCCAATGGATATGGGCTGCCTTGAAAGAAAGCCAAACTGAGGAGCAATCTCTGCGCTGCTGCTGAGGCTTTGAGCATGTTGGCACCGTCAGAATAGCCAGAAGGAGCCTTTCTGTGGGACTCACCTCCGTGCCAGGCGAGGAGAGCTGGAGCTAGTCAGTCTGCAGCCGCTCAGCTGCACAGCCAGCGCAAGAGCCACAAGAGCAGCGAAGTGCAGGGCAGTTGTGCCTTGTCATGAGCCTTGTCTCCGTCCAGAGACCAGCATGTTAAATGACACTAGAGCATGAACTGGGCAGTGCTGTTCGGGCGGTGCTGTCAAAATGACTATTGGTACAGCGCTCGCTTGGTTAAAGCAGATGTCAGTATATCTGTCTGACTACTTGCTGCCAAGCCCAATGGCAAGGGGCTGGTGCAGGCTCCTCCTGCTTGGTTATAATGCTTGACTTGAGAGTCACCTGGTGGAGAGGTTTGTCCTACCTCCCTCCCCAAAGTGAGCGGAGGAGATGAGTCAGCAACGAGCATAACCAGCGTGCCATCACTTTAGGTTTGGAGGCTGCTACTTGATGGCTATTACGTGGTCAGTGCAGTTTTAGGTCAGAATGTGGAGTTTGATCCTTGACATCAGCGCCAGCTGTTGATACTGCTGTGTTGGATTCTAGATTGCATCACATTTCTTCTCATAGCTGGTGTCCGACAATGTTACTAGGAAAAGAAGTTAAACCTCATTCGCATGCATTTTTCAGGCCCAGTACATATCTGGAAATGGACCATAAAAAGTATGGAAGCAGGAAGACTGCTAAGGAAGCTCCTCTGTTCATCATCAAACAGATGGAAATCTCCATATAGTGTGATGCAATTGTTGATTGATTTTGCTTTTCAGCCTGTTTGAATCGACCATGTTTCCACTGTTCCTCTGATTTAGACTGTGTATGTAGCGGTGACAGCAGAGGTGTTTGCTGGTGACCAAGAGGAGTGTGTGGCTCTCTCTCACTTTCAGCTAGCTTTAAGGCCAGTGGTTTCCTCCTCAAGTCTGAAAAGTGCTATCACTGCAGACCTTAGGGTGAGAATTAAGCACTCTACATCTCAAATTAGAAGCTTTTGAAAGAAAGGTTATCAATTATTTATCATGACACTTGTACCATGTCTTCTGCAGTGTAGTCTGTGTCGCAGTGCTGCAATACAAGTGATGATGTTCATATACTTGTTCTCCGGGCTGAGGGTTTTGCTGACGGTCTGGCACCAGAACAGCTGCCGTTGTGTTAGCAAGCATCAGCATGCACATTTAGGCAAGATGGTACCTGCACGTGATGAGCAGCTGTGGGCCGCTTCAATGAGCTCTTTACAGTGGTGGAGCTGTGTAATGTTGGAAGCAGGCTTTTCTGCTAAGTCCCAGTAAGTCCAAGATCTCTTATGTGTCTTAATCTGCTGTAGTCTGATCGTGTGCTTGAGCAGATTTTGGGAGGGGTGTGAGTGCTTAGCAGCGTCATGCATTTCAGTAGTTGAGATGGAAGTTAATTAAATATCTCAGCTCCAAAAGCACTCGAGTGCTTAATCCAGTGCAAACACAGAACAGTAACGTTGGATCTCTGTTAGAACAACT
This sequence comes from Oxyura jamaicensis, assembly GCF_011077185.1. Taxonomy (NCBI): domain Eukaryota; kingdom Metazoa; phylum Chordata; class Aves; order Anseriformes; family Anatidae; genus Oxyura; species Oxyura jamaicensis. Next base: position 15,180,360 of record NC_048900.1, on the reverse strand, counting down.
GACTGATAACAACACACAACAAAAATCCTTGTCTGAAGGACTTGACTTCTTGTATACCTGGAATTACTCTACATAATAGTGAGAATTAGGTCGCAGAGAAATATTTCCTTTATTTTCTACTGGCACACTTTCCAACATTGCTTTTTTGTTGAGATGTATTACTTAATATCATAATTAAATTCACATCTCAGAGTATTTTAAGTAAAATGCCCAGACAGGATGGTGCAGTGCTTGGCAGACGTGGAGCTGACAGTCTGTGGCGTTGTGGTGGCTTCTCCCTGCTAGCGTGGGGGCGAGGTACTTGCTGTTGCTCTCATCCTTCTGATCCATGCGGAGCAACATGTCTCTTGTGACACGTAAACTGAATTTTTAGGGCACAGTATATACATAGTAAAAACTGGAGTTGGAAGTCTGTCATCTCTTTTTTTTTTTTAACACCTTCAGACCCTTGTTACTTATTAGCCATAATGATCATGTCTACTTTTTGTTAGGCTTTTTTTCTTTTTTTTTTTTTTCTTTTTTTTTTAATAAGGTGGGAAAACTAATTTCTGGGCCTGAAGAAGAACAGATGCAATAATCTTCATTGCACTACTTTTCTTGCTCTGCCCTTAACAATTAATTAAAGCTTATAAAGTAACCTTGTTCTCTTGAGAGATTTACTCTTTTCATGTAGAACTTGATAAATTTGGGACTAGATTATAACATACCTGGTGGATGCAAACAAATATGATCTGTATTTGGCTGCCAATCTGAAGGGTCTGGAAACACAAACAGATTATATATGTGTATATATATATAGTTATATATAAAGGAAGAAATGACTTCTGCTTTCTCCACCTAGTAGAAATGTCAGCTACTACAATCTTGTCTCTTACATGGTTACTTTTTTTTTCCAGACGTACAACACAATCTAGGATAAGCTTTCCTGATGTAAGTCAGGCATTTTTAGAGAGACAGGGATGACTGTCCCCTCTCCAACATGAAACTATTTTCTGTTCAGAAATATCGTTTGCTGTTGTTTTAACCTGGCTTCCTTTGGCATGAGCGCAATCAACATGTGTATTAGTTTTGCTTCATCTCTTAACAGTAATCCCAGAATTTGGGGGGAAACATTCAGTTTTCTCTGAATTTGATTGGGAAACCTTAGGGATGTGTATCCGAGAAGAAAAAGAGAGGCATTATAGGGTGCTTCAAATGAAGGTGTTCAGCTGTTTTTCCTGTGTGGTTGCATGATTTTGACCTTCACTGGTTAGGAGCTGAGCCTGTTTACCTGTACGCACGTGTGAGTGCAGCTCTCCAGAAAGCTGCAAACGCCACCCGCTGTGCACAACATTCACACCACAGAGCCCAAACTTTATGGCCGTCAGGTCTGTGCCACTTTTGTTCGATGACCTTAACTGATATTTGTGAAGTGCTCATGGCTGAGTAACTCCTTTGATTTTTCTGGAGTGGTGCAGTGCTTGGGGTTATCTGTGTCCAACACCGAGCAGTCTGCTAGCAGGGTGCATTCCCGCTTGCACCGTATTTCTGCTTTGTTGGCACTTGGGCTGCTGGGTCTGAAGGGACCCTGGAAGAACGTGTGCTTGGGGGAGGAAGAGCTGCTCTTGGAGTCAGGTGTACCTGACCATGCAACGTGTTCTTTTCTGTTCCCAGCCATGTCTCAAGCTGTGCAGACCAACGGAACGCAGCCCTTAAGCAAAACTTGGGAGCTCAGTTTGTATGAGTTGCAGAGAACGCCTCAGGTAATACATGCTGAAGAGCTGGCCTTCATGGCAGGACTTTTCTTCATTTTAAACCTGTTACAACTTGATGCTTAAGATTTTCCTTTGAGAGTGCGAACTGCCTGTTTTAATTGACAGCATATTTTTAAAAACTCCACCCAAAACTCCTCCTCTCTCACAATATTAGAAAACTATACTGATGTTTGATCTTTCTTTTTCATCCTTTAGCAATAGGGGTGTGTGTGCTTGATGTGGCTGTGTATGTCTTTTCATCTATTTTTTTAATGTAAAAGAATATTAAAACATGCAATCTCTATGAGAAAGTCACTAAACTTCATTAAAGAACTTTTACTTTATTTTACACTAGGAAGCAATCACTGATGGCTTGGAGATAGTGGTGTCACCCAGGAGCCTGCACAGTGAACTGATGTGTCCCATTTGTTTGGATATGTTAAAAAACACCATGACAACAAAAGAGTGTTTGCATCGTTTCTGTGCTGACTGTATCATTACAGCCCTCAGGAGCGGGTATGAAAATATCATTACAGGGAAAAGGGATTTCACTTCAGATGAAAATATGATCAAGAAAATCCTGTATATCTTGGGTGTTGATGAGTAAGAGTTATGTACCTGTGCACTGCACGTTTCTGAAAGGGTAGCACACCTTTCATATTTCATTCCCTTGTGTTCAGCCACCTGTGGCAGACCAGATCAGGCCTTCTACAGATATGGAAAAGTGTCCAATAATTTTGTTTCTTACAAGGAGCTAAAAAAAACCTTCAAGCTTAACTGAAACAACCTATGCTGAAGTACAAATCATTTCTCTTGTGTACCTCAATTACAAGTTCATATTTTCTCAAAAAGCAATAGAATTCTGAAGTAATCAACAGCAACTTAGCCAGTCATTTACGTATCTGTTTCCATCTTCAGAGGGCACACTTAATTTGCTGTGCCTGTGGAAATTCTGATGAGCGGTTAGGAAAAATGGTCTTGTCATTAGACAGAAACAAGAAAACTGTCCTCAAGACAGTCCGCATTTCCATTACTGAGGCCTCTTCCTTTTACGGGGGGGGGGGGGGGGGGGAAGCCATACAAACCAAACGCATTAGTTAAATGAGACCAAAATGGTAGGAAGGATAAGGCTGTGGTTTAGTTTTCCCAATAATTTGTGCTTGAACTTCAGAATGGGTTCCTCAACCTTTGTTTCATCCTCCTGTTACATCCTTTCAGAGTCTTCTGAAAGACCATGCCTTCGATATAAATTCCATGCAAAATGCATCTTTTCTAGGTGAGAATCCAGGCAGAGGGCTAAGGGAAGAAACAATTTGCAGCGTAGAACTTTTGAATTTTTCAGTCTAAATTACAGTTGCCTTAAACACACTTTAAAAATTGAAGCATGGAGATGTGTGGTTTATTTTGTTTAAGTATTTTGAATTACTTGATCTGTCAAAAGATAGAAGCCCTGTTCCAGATTTACAGTAAACATTGAGTTGAAGAAATGTGGCATTGGGGCAGATTTCTGTTATTGCCATAGACGTAGTATTGTTTTCTGTCTTTCCTCATGTCTAGCAACAAAGAATGTCCCACTTGTCGTAAGAAGCTAGTGTCAAAACGATCACTGAGACCAGATCCCAATTTTGATGCTCTCATCAGTAAAATTTATCCAAGCCGTGATGAATATGAAGCTCATCAGGAGAGAGTGCTAGCAAGAATCAGCAAACACAATAACCAGCAAGCTTTAAGTCACAGCATTGAGGAAGGATTAAAGATTCAGGCTATGAACAGGTACGCGATGGTGTAGTTTGTCCTTGTGTCAGTTTGTCGCCTTAATGCTCTAAGTGCACCACCTGCCCTTGCTGTTGTGTTTACACAGTCCTGGAATTGTGTGTGTGCATTTAAACTTGAGAACTAGCTGGGAAGGAGACCCCAGATGTTGTAGTGAAGAGTGAAAACTGTGTGATGTTAAAAACAATCTTAAAACATGCCTAAAATATGTTTGAGGGATAGGGAAAAATCCAAAGTCTTGTATGTGGCTATCTTTATATAAGTATGATTTTTTTAAAATTTCTCTTTTAAACTCTGTCTCAGAAACGTTTAGTGCCTGTGCATGTATATAGTTGGCGGCACGTTACCCATGTCGAACTTCTGGCATGACTGAGATGGGGACAGGGAGGAGCTGAATGAGTAGGCTGGGCCTGTATATTGGGTGAGTTCTGAGTGCGGATTAACTTCATTTCTACATACTTATCGTCAGGTTACAGAGGGGCAAGAAACAGCAGATTGAGAATGGCAGTGGAGCAGAAGATAATGGTGACAGTTCACACTGCAGCAATGCCTCAACGCACAGCAATCAGGAAGCAGGGCCTAGTAATAAGAGGACCAAAACATCAGATGATTCTGGGCTAGAACTGGACAATAACAACACAACTGTGGCCATAGACCCTGTAATGGATGGTGCTAGTGAAATAGAATTAGTCTTCAGGCCTCATCCTACCCTCATGGAGAATGATGACAGCGCACAGACGAGGTAAATGTCTTCTATTCCTTTTTTTTTGTGCTCTGGTGTTATCTTCTGTCGCTTTTGTTTTCTGGTCTATCATCTTTTGGGGCTTTTTAAAAGTAATTTGCTTCGGTCGTACCACCTCCTTTTTAACTATATACATGTGTGGTTGATGGTACTGCTCATCTACTATCAAAAATAGTGTTACAGTAGCAACCTGTTCTAAGCTTTTGATCAGAGATAAAGGTGGTTTTAAGGGTTTCTGGCAGTTTGCAGTAGATACTGGGATAATGGTATAATATCACGATGGTATAATATTTACTTCTTATAAGATTATTTGGGAATAAACAAACTTTGCGTAAGTGTCAGCAGTTCTTGGAGCAGCTTTGTGTCAGCATGATTTGTAGGCTAGAAGCTTTACCTGACATTTTTTTTATAATCCACTGTGAGCACAGACTGCAAAGTTTGGATCAGAGCAACGAGCAGCCTTGTGGAGTTTCATCAGATCTCTTCCTGGCTTTTTCTTCTGATGAGAAGTGGCGTCTAAAAATATATTATAAGCTTCAGCCAGCTTTTCTTTTTGGTTTGGAATTGCAAGGGAGTTTTGGGGGTTGTTCTGAAAGGCAAAGAGAAAGCAAAGCTTTTGGTAGAGGCCTCTGCAGCATTTGTGTCAGATTTTAATTCTTGCATAAAAAATCAGAGGAATTGATAACGAGGCAGTAAGGAGGAGTACCTTGTACAAGGAGCAGAGATGCAGAGAGTGGTGTCACTCTCACACCTTATGGATTCATGTCTGGGCGCTTCAGACTGCATCTATGTGCAGGTATCAGCTGTTGTGCGCAGTTCTCAAAAACCCTTAGCAGCCTGCTGGTAGGCTTTTCATTTCAAGCACATGACAGGACAGCACTGCTTTTGCTTTACAAAGAGCTCAAGGCGTGTGAGAGGAGTGTCAAAAAGATGTAAGAACTCTCTGGAACAATGTTATTTGGTAAGCTGCATGCATGTCTCGGGTGAAAGCAATTAGTACTCTTATTTGTGAACTGTCTTTAAAGGCCTTTTCGCACTTGATGCTTAATGTCTGGGGGTGTTCCAGATGTCTTTTTCCCATACCGATAACGAGTGTCTGATTAACTTTGTGGTTGTTGGTGCAGATACATCAAGACCTCAGGCAATGCCACCGTTGATCACCTGTCCAAGTACCTAGCTGTGAGATTGGCTCTGGAAGAGCTTCGTAGCAAGGGAGAGTCAAACCAGATGAACCTTGACACAGCCAGTGAGAAGCAGTATACCATTTACATAGCTACTGCCAATGGGCAGTTCACTGTAAGTAGAAATTCTAAGAGTGATACTGAGCATCAGTATGTTTTTGATAAAGATTTGATTAAAATCCATGCAGTTGGACTTTTCCTGAGTTGACCTAGGGATAAAATTCATAGCACCAGGTTGCTTCTTCAGAAGCAGACAGTTTGCTTTGTAGGGAAGTGTATATAGCCAACGCTTGGCTAGTAGAAAAAAAAGGCATATACTTTATTTGGGAGAAATACGGTGTGGCCAGCAACTACTGACTTCTTCCAGGTGAGGACCTGAACTTTTATTTCACAGTTATAATTGAAGAGGGAAAATATCATTTCATCTGAGAATCTTCTTTGAAGAGCAGATGGCACTTCCTAGAAGCAGGAAGTGTCCCTTGAAGGGTGGCATTTCTCCGCTTCAGCGTATTCTTATACTCCAGTATGAAAGAGCTGCTCTGAGCACAGTTAGGGAAGAATCCCTCCTCTCAGCTGCTGACTTAAGAAAATACAGATACAGCAACAATCCAATTGCAGCATTGCCCTGAACTCTGAGCCTGGTCTTATACTTGGGCACTTATCTGAATAAAGTAAGTCTTCTGGTTAAGAGATACACAGATGCTTCATCATAAGAATCTATTCTGAACAGCTTTCAAACGTGACTGTGGAGTGTCCCTTAGAAAAAGTAGATGTTTCTGGTGTAAATACACACCTATTACTCTCTTTGTTTACAGACGCAGGAAACCTGAAATTCACTTCAGTTACAACTATATTCACTTTGTATACAATTGGCAAAACAGTTTTCCAGCACTGTTTTAGTGAGATAGTCAGGAGTCCAAAATAGCTTGCGGTGCTGCTTTTTGACACCGAGTGTTTAGCCATAACTTGTTCCACCTCATCAGTGACTTCTTTAAGTCAGCGCACTGCTCTAATGTAAGCAGTTTTCTAGTGATACCGTACTACATGTGCAAGCTATCAGGTCTTCTCTTTTCTGTTCTGGTGTTCTCTTCCAGGTTTTAAATGGGTCATTCTCCTTGGAACTGGTCAGTGAGAAGTACTGGAAAGTGAACAAACCCATGGAACTGTACTATGCACCAACAAAGGAACATAAATAAGCTGTGCTGGAAAACTGAGATGGGACTGTTTTTATAGTTGACTTCTTCAATATTAAGAGCAGGCACCACCATTATCTTCATGGACAGTACATGCGATGCCTTCAGGCTCTCTCAGTATACTTATTAATATGATTACACAGTATTCTTGGTTTTATTTAATTTAGACTTTTTTTTCTCTAAGAGACTAAATGACCTTCTCCAGTGCATTCCAGTGTTTGACATGCTTTTTTGTTCCCAATGCATGATAACTGAACGAGTGTTCCAGTTTGGAATGTCTTAATTTTGTCCAGGTAAATCTGGATTTCTAATACATTTGACACAGTTACAGTAGCCTCTGTGAAGTATTGAGCATTGGATGGCTAAGTAAGTCTATTCAATAGTAACATATGCCAAGGAATGTGTTAAATGTTGTAATTTGCTAATGGTTATCCATATAAAAGGTGGTAGAGAATTGATTTCTGATGGTCTTGCAGCTAGAGATGATCAGATTCCTGAGGAAAGACTTGTTATTCAGACAATTTCTTGTGATCAAATACAGCTATAGTGAGAAAACTGACACTTTAAAACCTTGTTGTTTACTGGGCTTCATTGCCAGGTGATTTGTGAGATGGATCTGCTTTCTAACAAATAATTCAAACAAAACCAGAAAAAGCAGACCCGGAGTCCTTTCCTGTGTAGAACATCCCAGTCTTGATTCATGCTGCAGTTTCCCATCTTAAGCTTCCCAAGCTTAATTAAATGAAATCTTGTGGAAGTTTTACAGCCCTACTGTTCCCTGTTACAACAGATTTTTATTGTGAATGTATCAGTCTTCTGTAAAGAACTGTCTTGAAAACTTCTTTTGAACATAAATCCTCTAAATTCCAGCACACTGACAAAATGCACCATTAAAATACTTTTGCTTTATAGAATTCTTGCCACCCCAGCTGTGAGCTTATCTAGGCTTCAGTTTGAGTAGGGAGGACTTCAACCGTAAGCTGCTCTAAGATTACTTTTTTTTTTTTTTTTTCGCCATAGCTTTAACAAATGTGGCATAGCACTTTGGAAGAAAATTTTAGTACTTGACGAAGTTTACCGTTTAGTGTCTTAAATTTAGGTTCAAGTTGTAAGACTTGGCAGTAGGCTGTTGTGTGAAGTCCAGTAGCCGCTGTTCATGTGCATGTTAAGCTCCTCTTCCCTGGCACTGGACCTTGCTGTCACTTCATGGGGGCTGCTGTACCTATTAGCATCCCGTCTGAGGGGAAGTGCGTTACCGCGAGATTCCCATTGCTCTAAGACTTGCTGATGAAGCCTTCATGCGCTTGCATCTGAAGCTAGAGGCAAAAGAGTTGCTGTAATAGGTGAGAAGCAATATACCTGAACCCATGTGGACTCCTTTGTCTTGTGTGTAGTTAGACTGAGGTTTTGGTATGTGGTATGTAAGTATCCAACTGCTCGGGGACTTTCAGGAAGGAATTACCCTTCCATTCCTTCTGTCTTTGAAGCTTAGCACTTGTAAATATGTGTCTGTTCTGACTGCTGTCATAGTTCAGCTTTATCCCCATGTGAATACTACACAGGCTTCTTTGAATAATTATTTTCTCTGACTGGAAACACCTGTTTCTTCATGACAATGAAGCTGAAGTTTTCAGGCCCCAGATCACAGGGGGTTAGTTTTTAAATACTTTACTCATTCCTTTCTGGTGAAGTGTTGCATTGTATAGACTATTAGTGCATGACCACTGAATATAATCCGGGGGGCTGGGGGTGTTGTGATTGTAAATGCTTTAAAACTTACGGGGAAACGTCTAGCTTAGTTGCAGCATACCTGCCCATTGTGATAGCTGAGGTAATGTCCAGTCCCTTAAGCAAGAGAGGTGTTCGTGAAGCTGAGCAGTCTGTTTAGGAACCGTCTGTCACTTTGTCCCCAGTTCTTAAAAAAGTGTGGGGGAATGTGAAGCTTTTATTTTTCATGTTCATGTTGTAGTGAATTTACTGAATATTTATGTTCTTTAAATATTATATATAATGTAGTTGTTTGATTAAACCATTGATTGCACTGTGACTCATTAGTGCTATAAACTATTTTATTTTCACAATGACTTTACTATTCCATCTTTTTAAGCCATGTTACTGTAAGTACATGATGCGTGTTAAGTACGGGTAAGCTCTGGTATCCAACTACAGTCACGCTGAAATTCTTCTTATAAATTAACAATAAAAGCAAAAGTTATAAATGAACTAATGGAAATTCCAATGCTGCTTCCTCTTAAAAACAAACAAAAAAAACCATGTAACTAGTTTTTGGTTGTGTGAGGGGTTAGTGCTACTGTATATGGGATTTTCCTGAGGGAAGGTTGAGTAGATGTAGCTGACCTCCACACATATTGACCCTGGCTAACAGAATGTGATTCCAGTTTGGCCTTTAGCACTGTTAAACTGAAACCAGCTGAACTCCCATGCACACTGGGAATGAGAAATAGAGGTGATGTGGAGCACGCGTGCGTGGCAAGTAAAGGCTAATGGCTCTTCCACCACTTTGCCACAACCTGTCACAGAGGTCTGCATCCTGAGAAGCATAAGGATTTTCACAGCACTTGGGTTAAATGCAACAGCTTTGGTTGTGTTTAGTTGTAGACTGAGTAGGTTCAACAGAAAACAACACAAAAATAGTACCTATAGGTACAAATCACGTAGGTTGGGGTACATTATCTTAAAAAAAAAAAAGATTTCCATGTTCTGGTCTTCATATTGATGAAGAGCCACTTAGGCTCTGCACAGGCACCCGTGGCACCGTGGATAGCCCAGGCTCACCAGGACAGCTCTGGGTCCTGCTGGTGGGAGCAGAGCACCGGACCCTCCAGCCCTGCTGGTGATGGTTTCAGGTGCAGCTGAGTGATTACTTACCTAGCTGATCAGTAAGCAAGGTGGCAGGTCCAGCAACATGAATAATGAACAGAAAGGGAAGGCCAACAGGCCTGAGTCACAAACTCCTTGCTGCTAGGCTCCTGGAACAGGTGCCACTCCATGAGCCAGATTATGGATGCTTCTCCCCATTTGACAAGAGGAAAAAGCCTGAATTGCACGGATGAGCTGGAAGTTTGCTTTCTCCGTCACTTCTGATGTCCATCTAAGAATACAAGAATAACTGCTTCAAAGAGTACAGATGTGCAATACCTTGCTACTTAGGAAAGGCCAAAAAATAATCAAAAACATCTCCCTGCAAAGGCATGAGCTACAATGAAGTAGGCTAACAATAAAATGTAATTAGAGCACGCTCCTCTGCTCCTGTTAAGTGATCTTGTGACTGATTACATCTCACACTAATACTAAAGGGAGCAGTGCACTACCTACAAGTGAAACCTTTTAACCATCCTCTCCACTTAAAAAAGACATACTTAGTTCAGAACAATTGGGGAACACTGAAACTATTCTTTTTCTTCAGACTCATCTTTCTCAAGTTATCCTTGGAAAAGCACTACATTTTTGGAGGCAATAAATGAAAATAACTCCTTATAGAAGCAGTCATGAATTTAAAATGATTATAAAAGTCAGTAACAATGCTGGACTGAGAGGAGCTTATTAAGTTTTGCACTATCAGGATTGTATCTGTCATAATACTGGTATTCAGCACTCAGTTGTCAATGAGAGACAATTAATGCTCTTAATGAAAGCTTCTGAGATGGGAACATAAGAATAATCCCTCACCATCTCTTCAGAGAACCTGGTACTGGGCTAGGCTGCACACCAAGCTTGTGAAAAACTGGAATTACTAATTCAGATGTGATAGTCAAATGAAACATATGCAGGTATCTGAAAAAAGTTTTTTTTTTTTTTTTTTTTTTTTTTTTTGGGGTGGGGGAAAAAAGGACAAAGTCAAGCTTATTTGGCTGAAATGCTGCCATATATTTAAGGAAATCAGAAATGACTACCAACACACTGCGTCTTTGCTCATTCACTGAAGAGATCTTTTAACAGCAAAGATTGTATTATGAACATATTTTTCCAGAACTTCAGCTTGTGTCTGGTCACTGTTCCCTCTCATGGTATACAACCAAATTTAATCTCTGACAATTACCTAGTGTGACTAAACACAAATCACTGAAGTTTGGTTAAGAACTGAAGTTTACGTAACAGTTTTGTGTGACGATCTTGCCTGTAGATAGAACTACAAAATTGTAACTAACTGAAGGCCAAATTACATGAGCAATGTGGAGTTAGAAGGGCACTGAGTTAGCAATTTCTTGCTTGCTTCAGTTCACATCACACTTCATTCTCTACTATTTCACCATCTTAACATGACCTCCCTCTGATTTCTAACAGGTCAGGGTTTAGGAATGGTAGTCCATTTCATACTAAGCTTATGTTCAGAAACACTTAAGACTTTTGGCCCCATGCGCTCTTCTGGATTCTGTTCTAGCAGTTTGAATAAGGCCGTACAAAGACTTGGGAGTAACCACAATGCCTCGGTGTAAAAGTGGATGTGAGCGTGAAAGAACTGTCAAGAGACTCTCCCACAGCAAGAGTACCTTGACCACACACACGCTGTGTTTAGTGGTAAATTCTGCTACATAATTCAAAACTGTCTTCTCAAATGAAAATAGCAGGTGCTTCAAACTGTCAAAATGCAGTTCTTTCTGTAAGAAGTATGGGCGTACTCAGACAGGGTGCAGTTGCCACGTCCTGACCAAGATGATTTTCATTAATCAGCTGCGCAGTGAGTAGGGCAGTCGTTTGTGAACACGGTGGCAGCGTCTCCAGATGTCATATTTTCCAGAAATTCAGCATCTCCTGCTTTGCCATCTGCAGCAGCTGGAACCTGGTCTCCCATGTGGACATCTTCGGTGAGATGGAGAGGGCCTTCTGCCTGCCCCCCAGTGTATGTGGGAGTGCTGTACTTCACAAGAATAGTCTTAAATTGCGCCAAGGGCGCGTTCGTGCGAACTCCCATAGGATCAAAGTGGGTCCTACTGACTCTGTATCCAGCTTCAGAGAGATAGTTTAAGAACTTATTTAACCTGAAAAAGCCATTTAAAAAGGAGTTAACACCAGTAAGGCTGATTCAATACAAGTTATATATTAGTTGTCATAGTAATATAAGAGTGGAACTTGAAGCCTTACTTTGGCATGTTCATTCCTTTAATACTGTGTCTGTGGATATTGTAGTAGAATGCAGGGTGCTCAGCGCTGTTGTCAGATTTTTGTCGCTTGGCTGCATTTCGCACCACTTCATTATTTTTTCTTTTTCCTGGACCACAAAAAATGCCAGTGAAATTGTTGAATATTCAGTGAAGTCCACAAAAAATGCCAGTGAAGCCAAAGACAGTAAGTACAAAAAAGCCACATAGCAACCGCACACCTTTATGTATGCTTATATGAGATAGCATTTTGCAGAGTTAAAATCTAGACAGAATTTAATTACCATTTTCAGTAGTAACAAGTGAGGCCAGGTATGCATAATTCAGTATTTAGCATTTTGCTCGTACCAGAAAATATGATTCTGGAAAAAGTAAAATCAGTATTCAGTGGGAAAATAACTTTTACTTAAGTATCATTGAATATAGAAAAAGCGTATGTGAACACTAGGTTGGTTTAGCCATCACTTAAACTGTACTTTGATTTAAAGCTGCTGGAGTTGCACCAAATGATCTACTTACCATGTAACACGCAGGATTCTGCTGAAGTATCTGGTGTTTTTATATATACGCCACACTCTTCTAGAATACAATTAAAGATCAAAGTTAAGTCTATTGTAAAAGAGTAGGATGGCAAAATACCTTAGGTAAACAGAAAGAATGTCTACCACATCACAGCCTAAAGCAGCATACACATGGGTGACTTACCTACCAGCTCAGTAACTGAATTTAGAGGGGATCATAGCATCATAGAATGGTTTGGGTTGGACGGGACCTCAAAGATCATCTAGTTCTAACCCCCTTGCCATAGGTAGGAACACCTCCCACCAGACCAGGTTGCCCAAAGCCCCATCCACTCCGGTCCTGAACACCTCCAGGGATGGGGCATCCACAGCTGCTCTAGGCAACTGTACTGGGTCTGGCTGGGATGGAGTTAACTTTCCGTGCAGCAGCCCATACAGTGCTGCACTCTGCACTTGTAGCTAGAACAGCAGTGGTATCACACCGGTGTTGTGTCTGCTGCTGAGCAGTGCTGGCACAGCATCAGGACTCTCTAACCCCCCCAGAACCAGCAGGCTGGGGGTGGGCAAGAGGTGAGGAAGGAACATCACCAGGGCAGCTGACGTAAACCAACCAAAGGGATATTCCATACCATGTGATGTCACACTCAGCAATAAAAGGTGGAAAAAGGAAGAAGAGAGGGGAGGGGTGGGCTCTCGTGAATACATCTATCCTCCCAAACAATGGCTATGTGCGTTGAGGCCCTGCTTCAAGGACGTGTTCAAGAATCGCTCGTTGGTGGGAAGTAGAGAGTAATTTCTTTCCTCTGCTTCCACACAGCCTTTGCTTGGTTTTGGTTTTTCCCTTTAGGTAAAGTATTTAATTAATAATAATTTTCCCTTTATAATTATTTTTCCTTTAATTAAAATATCCTTATCTCAACCTGTGAGTTGTTTCTTTCCTTTTCTTCTTCCCCTCCTCTTTTGAGGAGGGGGAGTGAGATAGCGGTTCTGGTGGAGATCAGCAGCCTAGCAAGGTATAACCACCACAGCAACCTGTTTCAGTGCCTCGCCACCCTCTGAGTGAAAGAATTTCCTCCTAACCTCTAATCTAAATCTCCCCTCTTTAATTTTAAAACCATTCCCCCTTGTCCTGTCATTATCCGATTGAGCAATTGGCATTGGGATAGTCAAAGCAATTTCATTTTATGGTAAAACAGCATTCCCCTATGGCAGACTATTTCTTTTGGTGCAGTGATTTGCAATTCCTGCAGAGAATGCAGAGCAGGACAGCCGAGTTCTCTTTCTAATGGCACAGGCTAAAAAGTCTGCAGCAGAATACACCAGAGAACAGACAGACACATGCTGTTTCCAGCTCCTGTGGGCAGCATGCTGGATTTCACGGTGGTCAGTCTGCCTGCATGATATTCACTTGTGTCACAATCTGCTGTACTGACTGAAGATGTTTAAATCCAGCACTCTGGCTCTGACAGACCATGCTCTTTTTACAGCACAGACAAGTCCTGCACTGGATTAAAAGCAACAAATATTTTCTTGACCTAACATGTACAGAACTAATGCTCACACTGCTGTTAGCATTAAGTTACCAGAGAGCATTCTCTCTCTAAAATCACCACCAGGTCAGACTTTTTGCAAAATGACTGCTGGCATTCTTACCTTGTTTGTTCTCATCGTAAGGACTATGGGTAGAAAAATTCTTTAAAGTTGTACACTCAGCTTCACAAACTAACGTCTTCAAAAGCGGCTGAGTTTCATCTAAGCCATACTGGACCGCCTCAAACAACATTCTTCTGAGGAATCCAGTATTAAAAAGGGCTCCTGACCTAAGAAACACAAGACAAGTGAGAAGTTTAGACCTATTAATGAAAGCAAAAAGTTTCCCTAAAAAAATCTTTCACCCAAATTGTTTAGCAATGACATTAGACCACTGCACTGCACCTGACTGTGTTCTTGCTGCAGCAATACAGCACTGTTTGTTTCCAAGGACAGTAGCATTGATCTCATGTTAAAAGCCATCTCAGGAATTTTATTTCTGCCACTGACTTGCCCAACTAAGTTGAGAAAGTCACCTAACCCTATTTTTTGTCTGGAAGAAAGGTATTGTCAATTGTTAACTATTTTAAATTTGCTTTGAAACCATTAAAAGACTTAGTGAAGGGTTTAAAATTTTCTCTTATGAGAAGTAAGAGTAAGTATTAATTATCAAGGAGTGTATTATTTGCTACTGTCAGCACATGTAAGGATTTACTACATCCATTCTCTGCAAGTACCAAGTAATAGAGCTGCTTGACATTTGGCAACTAGAAGAACACAGAGCCAGGTTCTCCTGTGCAGGATGTATTAAAACAGTCACAGTAAACATGAAATTTAGAGTGAATTTGTTATATGTTAACCAGTTTGAACTCTATGAACATAACCCAAAACTCAACAACCTATACTAAATTCAGAAACTACCATTCATTAACTCTTTCTTGAATGACTCCTGATTGCTACACTTCCTTTAGTAATGCTAAAATATCCAACAGACTTGCATTTCTATTATGTGACTGAATGTGACCTCCAGATGTCCTCCCAGCCTCAGTTACTCCCTGATTCCTCACTGTGTTCTGTACTTACCAGAGGGGACCAAGAGCTACTGCTGTCTTCCCAGGCATGCTGCCGTGACAATCACAAGGCAGCTGCTGATAAGGGTTTTCTACAAAAGAAAAATAGAATTTAAGCTGTTTTGAAATAGGCAGCAATGCTCACTTTGCTGAGGAGAGATGATACAGATATGAAGTACTAGTTTACTTAAATGGATGTATTTGAAAGGGTAAACAAGAGCAGAGGTGCAACACCACTCTCAATTCTGAGAAGCAGTGCTGCAGTACTTGTGAAAATTTAGTGATCGATGGCTTGATCTCTAATCACTGTTGAAATGACACTGAAGGGAAAAAAAAAAACAAAACAACACCAAAAAGCCACCTAACCTGCTATATGTTTTGGCAGTTTTCAAATAATGTGGAAATTACTAGCTTTCTTTCCCATGATTATATAAGCAGCTGTCAAGGGTAATATCAACAACAACAAAAAGCAACCATCTGTCAGTTACACATACAAAATACAGCCTGCCTACAAGGTTTCTAAGCTATAAGTCAGCCTGCTTGCAGGTAAGGCATTAAGTAAACAACTCATTTACTAATTAAGATCTCTAGCACAACACTGTTCTTATCAGTTACTCATTTCTGTTCTTAAAACAACACCAAATCTTTTTAATAAGACGGTCATTGCACACTGTTGCATCTGACTTCGTTCAAAGACACCACCAGCTGAGTAGCTGGTATCCAAGAACCCGCAACACTGAAGCCAAGGTTTCTCCTTCTATATTTATTCAACCTACCATCTGGCTAGGAGCTACTCCTTAGTTTAATTTTTGCCTCCCACCTCTAACTTGTGTATACAGACTGCACACAAACAGCTGGCTTTTAACCTAGAGGCTGCCTTGATTTATCACCAAGCATTAGATAAATCACAGGAATGCTGCACACCTTGCCGACCACACCTACAGGGATTATCTCCATCAGGCCTTTATTGATACTGCCCAAGGTCAAGCAGAAAGACCCTAACCTGGGGGGAACGTGATACTGTAGAAAAGCAACCTGACACCTAAATTCATCAAGCTGCCCCTGTATGGAGGAACAACGCAGTAGCCACAGGTGTCCCACTCTTCATGCCCTTCACTGAAAGGACAGACCCAAGGGCCTATCAGGCACCCTTCAGCAGCTAAAGCTAGCTGGAGAACATCCCGTCTACAAACAAATCCAGAACATTTATGGCAAAATCCACACACACAACGAATCTAACCTGGTACCATAAAACAGGTATTTTACATTGGAAACACTTTTTCCAGTTCACGCAATACTCGTTACATTAAACAGAAATACTACAGAATGCTACTTTGCCAAAAGCATGTAAATATAAACAAGGCCTAAACAAGCAAAAAAAAAAACAAAACACAACCAGCCAATCATCCAGCAATCAGACCTTCTAGAATATCAATGGAAGATCTATTTACCTTCTACCATATTACCCTCTTTCTGAAAAATTCTCTCTTCACACCACTGGCAGTGGATGAGGTATCTTACTTTCTTTGCTGAATCATCCGCAGGAGATGGTCCCCTTAAAACTCTGACCACTACTAGAACAAAGTGCTCTAGAGCTACCGCAAGTAAAACTTCAATGCCTTTGTTACAGCGAGCTGCAGCTCTGCGAAGGAAGAACAGACACAAACACACATTGTACTGAATTCAGCCGACTAACGCTTCCACAGACACCTAAACCTGTTCAAAGATTCTTGACCTCATCCACTTTCTAGAAAGTGATACAGAAGATCTCAGAAAGTGATATGGAGAGAGTTGTTTCTTAAATGTGCAGTGTTCTCTACTTCCTGTAAGGCTATGGAAATCACGTTTAACTTTTTATCACACTTGGAAACAGCAGTCTGTCCTCTGCATCATCTTTCTATACAAATACCTGCTTAATGACAGGGTGTTGTAACAAAAAAAATAACAAGCTACATGAAAATCTGAGAAAGTAGAGATTTAGAGGGACACACATGATGTTAAATCGTCAAGTGTTAATTAAATAAGGGCTGTGGGAAGGTAAGTGGGCAGTTCCTGGGTAGGTAAGCACTGAGAAGGAAGAAGTAACCTTTAGGGCAGTTGGAGCATGTAACCCAGAGCACAGTTAAAACTTTGCTTCAACAGCCAAGAAGTTCACCCCCTTGCCAAAATCTCAGTTCATCACATAGTTTCATAGGAATGTCACATTTAATTAGATACAGAATATCTGTGTCTAAAAACACTCCCCAAGGGACAACCTAACACATGCAGGGATATAAAGAAGAAAAATCCACAAGAATTCAGGTGGGTATTTTAGCTCCAGCATGCTTAAGACCTCTGAACACTTTATTTTCTCCCCATCTTCCCAAGCAGTTGTCCAATTGTCTCGCCTTTATCTTTTCTTCCTCAATTCAGAACTTGCTTTACTATCTTCATTTATTTATCAGACTGAAGTTTGTAAGAATGTCTATATGCAAAAGACTTATTTCACAAGTTAACGATTACATGCATCATTTTAACCTCAAGCATGAAGTCCTGAATTGAACACCAGTTTCCGTTAACTCCAATTTTCATTAAAGCAAGTGTAACTGTAATGCTTAGCTAGAAGCCTCTCAAGTAGTTTAATTAACATTTGCAAAGTCCTTTGCAGTACTGAAATGACCACAAAGTTGAGAAAAGAACAAAAGAACTTGCAGATATGCAAGTCTGGCTATTACTTTTTAGATTACCACCTTCCCACCCCTCCCCCAAAAAGCCAAAACCAAGTTAAACAAACAGAAAACCAGAACAACATCAACAAAAAACCTGCCACCATCCCGACCCCCTGCCCCATTTATGCATTTTTACCCTCCCCAATCTTTTAGTTTAAGATTTACATTGTCCTATAGCAGCACACGTAACATACAAAACATAACTTTTGTTTCGAGAAGTCTGCTTTTTAGAATTAAAGAATTCTGGAAACTCAACATGCACAACCTACAGCAGCACTCAGAAGTTTTGTATCAAAAACAATTTTCTCCCAGAATTTGAGCCGATTTGTTTTAACAGAACCTTGCCACAGCAGCAATTACTATTCTGGCCGCCAGCTCCTTGTAGTACTCTGTTCGGACAATGTTACATCCGTAATGACGCAGGGCAACGTGCTGAGCCTTTGCATACAGAGAACTGATGTCTGTGGATGTCAGGGACACGATTCCAAGATTTCTCACATTTCTAAAGGCAGAATCCAGGTAATTCACAGAAGTTCCGAATGGGTCCAAATGTCTGAAATGAGAACAAGTCTCGCTCTGCATCTATAGATGCTCAACAGTCTAACCTTTGTTAAAATAACAAAAACTGTAAGAATCTTTATCTATGGTCAGATTTAAAACAAGATGAGAAAGCAGGATTAAAACTGACAGCACATCTCTCATAAATTAGTCTGGAAAACCAGAGGATTAAGTGTCAAATTGCAAGAAGCAAGGCAGAAGTGTACTGGAAAACAGATATCACCACAAAAACTGAAAGTTATTTGTTGCTTTTTTTGGCATCCTGACCCCCTGACTAGTTCATGTTACAAGAACATTGGCCTGATACTTATCCATGTCCTTAAAAGAAAAGGAAACTTCTAAAAACAAGTTTGCTTTTCAAATGTATGCATTCCAGTTTATGTACTAAATTGCATAGTTTTCACTCTGAATACATGCTGCTTAATTAGCTACAAACTGGATGTTGATCAATACCAAAAGAAATCCAATAATTTATTCTGATGTCTGTATGGGTTTTGAATGTATTCATCTGTAAGTCCAACTTGAAAGAAGTAGACTACTTCAATTGAAGATGAATATGCTGCAGAATGGATTAGAACAAGTGAAGCCACAAACATGCAGTCCTATACAACAGCATGCAAATGAATGAATTGTTAACTAATTAAAAGCCTCAAGGGAAAAAAAGGACAAATTTAACACTTCTCTTTATCAAACAGGCAATGAAGTTATACGAAAAATAGTTTGGCTTTAAAATTTTCATGCATATTTCTATTCCATTCTGGATGTTGAAGGCTTTGACAGTATTTTCCCAGTAATCTCTGCAACATTTAATGTTCCATTCCCACACCCGTCCTGGGACAATACAATTACTTTTGAATTATCACCTGACTGTTGGTTACTTCTTTCATTCCAACTTCCCTATCATACAGTGGGGCCTGGGGTGGGATATGGGGTGTTATGAGCAAAACAGAAAGCTTATTCAGATATAACACTTACATAAAATCAAACGATCTCATATGCATTATAACATTGGCATCCATTTTTGTCACCTCAATGGTGTCAGTATTTTGTTCTCCACCTCCCAAAGCTTTGTCATTGTCTTCTTCCTTAGTGTTCAGTTTCACCTTCATTTTGTTTAAATGGCAGTTTTCCTGAATCATTGTCACAGAATTTTCATTACAATCATTAATTGTAACTTTCACAGAACTTCTGAGATGCTTTGCCCATTGTAATCCCATTATACCTAGGGAAAGACAGAATTGTAACTCCGTGCCAATACAGCGAGTTGTTTTCTGGTTCACTGAAATCAGTGAGAAAAAACCCACCCCTTTAAATGCTTATAATATGGAAGTGTGACGCAAATTTTGGTGTGTTCCATAAAAAACTGTGTTGGTGACCTTCTGCATCAGCACACAGTGCTGTAATAGTAACTATAAGTTTTAAGTGCAGTAGTCAATTTGTCGCCTTCTTGAAGATACTTAGGCCATCCCCAAACTTTATTGCTGACTTTCATAGTAAACTCCTTAACAATGAAGAAGTGCAGGACAGGCTGCAGTTGTGAAATCTGGCCTGGCCCAGAACAGTGATAAATTCATTATCAAGAATTTTTATGAAAAATGCTAAGCAGCTACTGCTGTTTTCAACTATAACCCTGGGTTTACAATAGCAGACTGATAATAGGGCAGCAGAGGTTGGATTTCTTTAGATTTTTGTTCTAGATGGTTTGTGGACACTGACCAAATGATTTTACGTTTAGTTCACATTCAGAATTTTTGAAATCAATTACAGATGAATCTGTAGAGAATGCTTGGATTCATTTCCATTTTCTAACCAGAGGTTGATTTTACAAAGTCACAAAAGATTTGGGACCCTGGTCACATGTTTAGTAAGGTGGTATTTCAAGGACATTTTAAGGCAACTAACTTTTAAGCAGATCACTCAACTTTGATTTATTTACGATCTTTTTGAAGGACTTCTAGGCTCTTGAAAGCTGTGGTTTTTGTATGGAAGCCAATGACTGCCCGCCTAAGGAGGAAAACTGCATAGTCGAACACAGTCTGAGGAACACAACAGTATCAGTTACTACTGATTTCTGCAGTCTCATAGTATTGGCTAATAGCTAAAGATTAAAGAAATTGACTTTACCAGTGGCACCAAATGCATCCAAACATTCTATTGGTTTACGCTCTTCAGCTAAAACAGCTAGTGCACAGAATATCAATTGCCTAGGGGAAAAAAAAAGCCACAGTAAGATGAGAAAATATTTTTTCTTCCTCTTGGTTATTTGTTCCCCTTGAACATCCTCCTAGAACTTCTAAGCTAGATCACTTTTTAAATAAAATAATTGTTTACTTTTAACCTTTTCAATTGATATGACAGTGTTTCATACTGATTTAGTGACTCAACACATCAGAATATTCATAACGTAGGATCCTGAATCATCTTACAGTTACTCTAGTGCAGGAAAAAGTGGTAAGCATTTAGAAGTAAGTAGTGCTTCTCTTCCATTTCCAGCACGATCAGATGTTACCCTATTAACAGCTCTGTGTTTGAAAGGAAATCAGAAATGACTGCAAAACAAAAAAATTCCATTGTTTCAAGGAACAGGCATTGTTCACGTAGGCATAGCCACATTAGCCTTAGTTGCAATGGCATTCTTCAGAGGCATGTTTTGACAAATGTATCTGAGCTAACTTTAAACCTGGAAGCTGAAATATTTACAGCACTGAAAACATGACAGGTCGGCACAGGCTGAAGCCTACTGCTATGCTTTGGTGTTAATGCTTGCACATTTTAGTTGTGGTAAAGAAATAATTTATGAGTCTCCTTAAAAACCAAACCAAACCAAACAAACAAAACTGTCCTTCCTTCATCTTTTTTAATGCAAATATGAGGAGGAACTTTTCAGAATTTGGCACCTAAGAGAGGAAACTCTATATAAACAAGGCTTGCAGTATGAAAGCTGGAAATTATAGGTATGCTGCTGTTCAGTTAAAGGAGAGAGCAGTCACCAACCACTGTATCTTGTAAAGACACACAAAAACATATAAAGCGTGTACAGGGAAATGAGTTTTCAAGTGTGATCTACTTTTAAACTCCTCTTCTTTTGCATAAACTAATTATGTAAACAACCTTAATTGCTTCAGAGACAACAGTATTTCCCACACAGTGTTTTTGGTTTCACATGTTATTTGTCAAGAAGGTTTTCTGATGGAGAACTTTCCCAAATTAACAAAAATTATCCTAGCAGACAAATAAAATGGAACACATCTAAATGGAATCTTATCCCAAGAACCATCTTGTTACTGAAAAAGCTATTTCTCCCTCCCTCTGAACAAAGGGTTCACAGGGTTTGTTTTTCAAAATGTATGAATATTCTTCACTACAAAGTCATCATCCCTTTTGTGTATCTTCCCACTCCCTGTTCTCTCACCTGTTGAGTTTCATTTTGGGGTTAAAATAGGAATCTGTTTTATGCGGTGTGGAGTAGTTGGGAAGAACCTGCACATCTGTGTCTGACTCTTTCAGCACTTCATGAGATGGCTTGGGAGCAGGAGCTAAAAAGAAAGTAATTGTGTGGGAAGAAGAGTGAGAATTGAAATTAACATTAGCACATTTGATACGTGAAATTGAAAATGTGCTCCCAGGTAGCAAAAGGACTAAACGTTGCAGCAATCCAGCTGGCGCACATGGATCAGTTAACTCATACATGGGGGAAAGAAAGAAGCAACAATTTATCTTCTAGTCTTAAGAGTAGCTGACTAGGCTCAAGCTCTACCACAATTTTATTCCAATAGAACGCCAGATCTGTTTCTCAGTTGGGCTCTCACATGTATCCACTCCAATTTTAGAAGGGAAGCCTCTGAGCCTGAGGCTTACCACATTTGTTCTTCACATTCAAATGTAGTATGTTGCTAAATAATTAAAACCCTATTAACAAAGTGCTGAATTTCTACCATTGAACTCCTTGATTCAATCTAAGTTACCGAACAGCTTAATGAAATGTGTACAGATAGCACAAGCATAGGGACAATTTCAGCACTTACACTTTGTATAAAATAGTTTGTGGCAAAACAAGCTTTCTTGATTTGACAGCTGTAAATGCACATTGTCATTCCCCTGAGACATTTATCCCCACTATAAGAGTAGCAAAATTTACCCAGAAGCAACCAGGCAAAATTTGTTAGCTTTCAACCAGATACCTTTCTGTGCACAGCGTATCCCTCCGTGCTTTCAAGTACATTATCTGAACTGCTCTACCACCTGCACCACATTTACAGCCTTCAACTTTCAAGTATCTCCTAAGTATTAAACATGTCATCTGTAGCTTTCACCTCTCTCCATGAGGGAAAATAACCACGAGCATTTTATGTAAAAAGGACAAATCAGCCACTAACATTTTTCAATTGGTATCTGCAGAGAACAGAAAACTTACAATAAAAGGAAACAAAATTAATTTTAAAAACTCGATATTTTAGTTATTCAAAATACTTTCAATCTAGTTTATCTAAGTTTGGAAACAGAATTCTAATTCTTGAGAGAGTCAGACAAGGATTACAATTTACCAAAGAATCACTGACACCTCTATCATGATTCTCCAGTACTGGAAGAAAGTCATCTTGCTTTGTAAATTCATGTTGATGCAGTTTGGTTAAAAAGAGTAAAGCATTTTCATATTCTAGAGAGATTTACTGTAGACTGATAAAAGAACAAATACAGCCAAAGAAAGGCATGAAAATCTCTGGACAGATTTTGTGTCATGGATAACATGTCCTCCATTATTTTGCAGAAGCCTGCATTTACAACTGCTTTTGAAATGAACATTATTTATCAGTAAGAATAGAGTAACTAGTTAATGCAGAGAAAAATATCACAACACTCCTACATCTCTGAGGAAAAAAAACCACACAAGTTCTGAAAGATGAAGGGCAGATTTCTCATTAGTAAACCTAAATAATTTTCTTCTGGAATTTTTCTTACACTTTTCACTCAGGTATCATAGCTAACCCAAGTACTACATGGTATAAAAGAATTGAACATTTTACAGAAGTGAGAACCTACCTGTAATAAACCTTGATTCAGTTTCTCCTTTATTCACATGACGATTAATATGCCCTATCATGTCAGTTCTCCGAGCGATAGTTGCTGAACAGATAATGCAATGGTAATGGGCTCCCATCTTTGAAAATGTCTGTGAAATAAAACATATGCAGTTTCAGAATACATAAATACGGTTCAAGTAAAACTATCACTAAATACGGGGAGATGAAGAAGTCACCTATCTGTAACTCTACAACACACAAAATATCTTGCATCTATAGGCGACTGAAATAACCATTCCCACAGAGGCAGCACAGCTGTCCTGTCGCAGCACCACGACATTCAGCTGCTTGCCAATACTCCATACACTCAGCACACAGGAAAGGGACTGAGATGCACCCATTGCGGGGCACTATGACCCCTTCACCTCTTCCACGCAAAGCTGCTGCCTACATGATAGGCAGCTACCCACAAAAAAGAGAGGGATAGAAAACTACATTCAACTACTTGAAGGTTACACAAAAGCTTTATATTCTCAACTGATGCACATTTGCCAGAATGGATAGCATGCCATACTCTGAGACTAAGAATAGGTTGCAGAAGTTCCTCCAAATCACCCATTTCCCACATGACGTAGGGCAGCAAATATTTCTCTGATTTGGCATTTTACCTGGTCTCCAATGAGGTTTGGCTTTACTAGACGACAAGGTAAGTGGCAGATGCACATTCTGTACCCTGGAGAACAAACGCATGTCACAACACAGTACAGCAAGCAAACAGAACTGCTTATGTCCTATACCATAAACTCTTTGATTTAGAATGCTTTAGATTTTTTTTATTGCATGGTCTCAACTAAGATTCCCAAATACTGCCACAAGACAATGGCGAGATACATTCAACCAATGGACAGAGACATTTATCAGCTAAGTATACACTGAATTTTTGAAGTGTTCAAAAATTATACAAAGGCAATTCATTTTGATAAGTCTCTTAGCTTCCTACAGAACTATGGCGAGTATTCAGGCTGTAGAGTATATACCTTTGAAAAACACAATACAAGCACTTAAAAGTGTTGCTACCTGCCTAACAGACTTGTGTGAAAACTCCTGTAAAAACTTGTCTCGTGGTTTAAAGAAAAACAAAGAGAAGACACATGCTGATGCATGCAAAAACAGAACCTCAGTTGGATCATTTTTAAATTTAACTTTAATGTTGTCTATATTCTAGTTGGTTACTTTATTTCTTGCAAACCCATACCTCTAGTTCTTTAAAAAAGAAAACAAACAAAAAAACAGATGTTGCTCACTCTCTTTTCCTTCTTAAATTTCTAGCAGGGATTTTAATGCATCTTATAAACAGATCACAGAGTTTGGCTGTATGGGAGAAAAAGCTACTAAATACTGATACTAAATAAATACTTTAAGTAGTTATCTGAAATTATGTAATCTTTATGACAAGCCAAAAATTTTGGTGAGGTGTGGTGGTAGTGATGGTGGAAATTGCTCTGATTATTAACAATATGACAAAAACTTTTATTAAAGTAGTTTTCATAAAATAAATATATGTTTTATTTTATTATCATGAAACTCCAAGGATTTCCTGTTTTTTTTTAATGAGAAAATGCACAACTGGGACTATTCTGTCATGTAGGAAATACAGAGCTGTTTTACATTTACATTTTACATCCCAGGGCAAAATTCATCTTACCAAACTATGGTTCTAGTTGAGAGCTGATAACAAGATGCATGAAATTCACGCTTAAGTCAACAGGAACTTAACAAGACAAAATGCAGAATAATGTCCAACACGTCCACTACTCCTTCTGGTATTTACTGTTGAAATATGACTTCCTTTACCTTCAAATTCAACAGAAATTTTCCAGTGCAAATTCTGGAGGTGACGATGGAGTTTATGACCATAGCAAGCTTTGAATTTCTCCTCAGGACACAATGGACAAGGCTTCTTTTCATCTAAAAACACAAAGTATGAGAAACATATAAGATGCTGTTACCATGCATTTCAGAAGAGATGCCTGTTAAAAGAAAAAAGAAGGGAGTCGAAGACAAATTTTGCAAGGTATATTTGATTTCAGGTGTGCATAACATTACCATATTGGATTGCCTCTGCTTTCTACTTTATGCAATACGGACCAGAACCACTATTACTTTCAAGATCATCAACTTCTACAACTGTTAGTTTTACTTTTTGGACATTGTATTTTAGACCCATTTGATCCATCTAACTTCTTAAGAGCATTGCAGAATGAAAGAATTTTATAGAACTCTATAGACTTTCAAGAAAATCCAACTGATGATGTTAAGAGTAAAAATCTGTCTTTCCTTTCCCGCCCTGAGCCTCCAAATGTGCTTTTGGGTAAAACAAGTGCCTGGTAACTTTTTAAGCTGCAAAAATACTGCACTCAGTATTAACAATAACCTTTCTTGCATCAAAAACACAAGAGTGAGGGTGCCATTATCTGACAACAAAAGCATTCAAGCATCTGAAGTACTATCCTGAGTAAAAACTAGCTATTGGGAGACACATGCTGTACATTTATACATAAGAATTATGGATCAGAGTGTGCATATATCTATTGATGGGTCTTACAATGCTGAAAATCAAACAACCTCTCATGCAGTATTTAGGAGACAGGCTTGTGTTTGAATAGTACAGGATGAATACTGAAACATGCCACACAATGTGGGCAACGTGTAATAATTACTTAGGCTCACACGACAGTAAAATTGCTTTGATATGGCCTTTTTATGAGTGGACTACCTTGTCTGTGAAGAATCTCATGCCACTGAAACCAGCAAAGGCAGCCTACAGCTCACATAAATCATCACTGCTCTCTAATGTTGATCAGACTCTGCTACTGTTGCACATTACTGAGTCTTGAATACATGAGGTGATGGCAATAAATATAAGTCAGTCCATTAATGCACACAGCAGAATGTCACATTCTCAGAAGAAGGAAGAAATGACTACTGAGAACAGGCAGGGAAATAGTTATTTATTAATCACTACTGTGGATTTACATCTAATTCAATTCAATAATGGCTAAGAAACATAAATATCAGACCTAAGACCTATTTATGACCCAACTCCTCATTAAATAAGCAACAAGCTAAGTTCTGTAGTTTTACTCCTGGCATATATGTTAGTAAAATTAAACAGCCATGGCAGTAGGCTATTATTTCTGTCAGTGGATATTCTAAAAGATGATTAAGGTGCAAGAGCTGTACGATGCAGTACCTGTGTGCACTCTGATGTTTTTCTTGTTCTGTGAATAAAAACTAGTTTCATTTGCAAGGGCTGCCACTATTAGCACTAAATACATACCTGTGATCTGAGAAAAACTAAGAGTTGTAATAAAAACACTTAAGCACTCTTAAGCAACTCTCCAATATACACTGAACACAGAGAAAAAAAGGAAACAACCAAAACAGCATACCTGTTTAAAATGATATTCAAACACTGCAAAGACAAAAATTAGCTTCCCTATTTGTGTGGCACTTAAGTAAAATATAAATGAAACTAAACTGATGATGTATAGCTAGAATTACATTTTGCTATTCCATGCACACTGCCAACATCAGAAGTGCTATAACGCAGAGGAAAGTTGATGGAAAGGACTCATTAAAGCCATCAATTTACTGAAGGAAATACAACATTTGATAAACAAGGAGAGGGGAGACAACACTATTTTTTTTTATGAAACCCTTAATCTTTCAGCACCTCAAATGAATCAAGAAATAAAACTGATGTCATGTTTTAAAAATAAAAACTAAGGAAGAATGTAAATACCTGTAACATGAAGATCTGTGTTCTGGGATACTGCCAAGGTAAACTCACCTTCATTCAGGTCAGCTAGTTTCTCTAGTTCAGCAAGTTGTCTTTGAATGGAAATATGTTTCTCTAAAAATCAAGGGATATTTAGAAGTTAAACATACTTCATTAAAAATTCTTTTTTCTAGCTTACTACTATTTTTCAATCCATCAGTTCACATCTACTACTAGGGAAGGCCTATTGTACCAAGTAGAACACTTGTCTGCATCCTTTAGCTTACAAGCAAAACTACAGTAGAAGGTACAACTTCCAAAATTTATCCTCAGAATGGTTATTTAATAAGATACAAATATTTCTACTTGCTTTTTTCATGCTGACACACATCACAATTCTCAAACTGGAATAATCTTCATTCAAAAAAACAAGCAGAAGCGAGCAAGTAACATACCATTTACTTCTGACTTTACTGCATGGCGTTGTTATAGAATGCGAACCACACACAAAGCGGTATAAAATCATAAAATCACCCCGTGAACTACCTGGCAGAACTGTAGTATTGGCCAGAAGCAGACCAGTTGCAACTAGCAATTATTCACTGTGCAGGCAGGATACATTAAATTCTATCACTTTTTTTTTCCCTTAGGAGAGTGTTTGAGAACCTTTAAAATTACCTTCTTGTTTTTCAACCTATCTATGCGAATAGCATAGAATATGCTAACAACAAGAGAGTTAGTTTACCTAATCAATTTTGTTGGTTATGGCGCACAGAACATCTCAGTTTATAGTGATACTGATACTGCAGTGATTTTAAACCTTCACACAATGTGTTTACAAGATTAGTCTTTCAGACTTATGTGAAACAAATAAAGCAATTGATTGATGTATGAAGATACAGCAGTTGGTTTTAAAGCTAAGGTTAAAATCAATTCCTAACTCCCAGTTTCTGCACTGGGATACAATTTTCGCTGCTCTCTGTGGTGCTTCTAGCATCAGACCCTGAGGCAGATTATACCTCATCCAACAGAACAGTTTCTCTTTTGCCACTGTATTATGCACAAATTCTGAAGTGGCATCTACAAATTTTAGTATGCATCTGCATGGGAAAAAGCATCGATACCTATCAGATGTATTAAAAATGAAATTTCACACATTCCCTTTACCTTTCTCTCTCACTATTTTTACTTTTTTCCTCCTTTGCTCAAGCACACAACACAAATATTCTTATAGTTTGTTAGCAAACCTCTTGGATAATCAGATGAAACATCCAAAATGTTACTTTCAGACTCCCTTGTGGATTCCTCCTCAGTTCCTTTTTCTTTGGTTTCCACTTCTGACTCAGTAACTTTCACACCCAGGTTGTTGCTTTTCACCATTCCAGGGTCGATCACACCATCTTAAGAAAATCAAGCAAACGATACAAAAAAACAACAGTAAAATTGTCATCGCTATGCTTAAATTATACAACCGAGTTCACTTGCTTCCAGTAATTTGGCGCTTCTAACAGCAAGTGTGACTAACAACTGTGAAGGAGAAAAATTGTATAATCACTACTGAGAATAACATCAGAATGATTATTGCTTATCCTTGGAATCCACAGGAGAAACCATTCACCCATCTGTATTATCAGATGTTTGAAGTTAATAAAATAATATTTGCATGCTATTTTCTTGCAAAATGCAACACAAGACAAGGCAGGCAAGCAGGAAGGCCAAATATGTTTAACCATATAGCAGTGATAAATAAAGTTTAAAAGCAGAAGTTTAGAACTGTTTATAACCAGTTGAACAATCTGGAAAACTGAGTTTGAGTGGGCAATGAAACAAACAAAGAGAAGTGATGAACATGGGAGAAAAATATTTTTCATTTCACATATGAATGGAATGAATGGATGGGCTCTGAGCTGAGCATCATCAGGATTACAGTCTTAGGGTTTTAAAACAATTTTGATTGAAAGAACAGGTATAAATCCTCTCCAAAACCCAGCATAAGGAAGTTCTAGGAAAAAATGCAGAAAGCCTGCGTATCGAACAGTATTGCCACATATCCCCCAAGCTCAAAAGGGACACAGAACCAGCAAAGTTCCAAAAAGGGGTGACAAGAAACAACAGATTTATGGCATAGGTTCTTAGCCATGGAGAAACAATAGAACAGGCTATGACTTTTCAGCATGTACATAACATCCATAACGTCAGGAGACACAGGGGGAGCACAGACTTCAGCAGTGCTCCAACTGAACCTGGGATGGACCAAATGGAAAGGGCAGATGGAAAATCAGAGCAGAAGTTTTCTGTACAACCTACTGCTACGCTGCAGACCTCCCTGCCACTGGCTGCTACAAGTCAGTGCCAAAGAAAGAATTATACTACAGAGAAATCCACTACAGGCTTTTAAACCCCAAAGCGCTACCTTTGGCTCAAGAAAACGAGCCACAAGGTGTTTTGTGTTTGAAAGTATTTCTGGAGAATGCATTAATGGTCAGCTGGTTGCTCTGTTCTTCCCCCAGTCATCTACTTCTGACCACTGCTAGAGACAGGATAAGGCCCGAACAGATCTTACAGCTGTAAGGCTCCCTTGTTTTGTCTTGTCTGTTTGCTTTTTAACATTGCAGTTTGGCACAAATCTTGTCTATTACGAAGAAGTAAGAAGAGGAATGGAATGAACACCTGAAGACAGAGATCAGAGAAAAATAGTGTAGAAAAATGGAGTAAATGCAGAGCAAAATTCTTCCAAGTACCCTAAAATTGATCCAGACCAGCCCTGCAACTCAAGAGCATCGCTGTATTTTTCACAGATCTATTTTTAAAGCTGAAAACACACCTGAGACATACTTTGATGTCCTGCCTATTCATCTCTTAAAGAGTTACGTGGTGCCTGGTGACGGTTTCCACGCAGCTTGTTAACGCAAGAGATAAAACTAAGATTTTTTTGGCAAGAGAGCTGTAAGAAGGAACAGGCCTGCACACGGCCGCACGTGCTGCGAGGCGGCTGGTAACGTTACTACAAGAAAAGAGCCCGCATCGCCAGTGACCGGGCACCCCGCAGCCCGTTTCTCGCCCCTTCAGCGGCTGCCGGGGGCGGCGGGCAGGCACGAACGGGCGCCGCTCTTTGTTACCGGCCCCGGCTGCGCGCTGCGGCCGCGCTCCGCAGCGATCGCCCCTCATTCCGCGGCCCCGGCACCACATGGCGGCCGCCCCTCAGCGCCCGCCGGGAGCCGCTGCCCGCGTCCTCCCCCCGCGCGGCCCTTACTGAGCGCCGCGGCCTCGCCGCCGCCTCCGGGGCTCCGCTCTTCGTCCTCCTCCTCTTCCTCCTCTTCCTCCTCTTCCTCCTCGTCCTCCTCCTCCTCCTCGTCCCGCTCCCGCTCGGGGGACAGCTGAGCCAGCGCGGCCTCCGCGGCCTCCTCCGCTGCCATGTTCTCCTCCGGCGTGCAGCAGGCGAGCAGAGGCCGGACCGAGATCCCCGCGCCTCGCAGGGAGGGAGGGAGGCGGTCGAGGGGCGCGGCGATGGCGGGGCGGGTGGGCGGGCGGGGAGGTGTCGAGCGCTGCCTACACTTCCCAGAGCGCCGCTGGGCCCTGCGCGGCGGGGGCGGGACGGGGTGAGGAGGAGCGAGGAGAAGGGAGCGGTCGCTTGCTGGGCCGGAGCGGGGCGAGGGCCTGAGGCGCCCGGCGCCGAGCCGCTGCGACGCCGGCGGGGCGGCGGGTGCGAGGCGAGGCACGGCGGGCCAGGGGCCGGGGCCGGGGCCGCCCGGTTCGTGCCCCGAGAGCCGGGACAGACGCTGCTGGAACTTGCTGGGCCTCGGCTAAGCAGCGGCTCCGGCCGCGGTTACTTCAACAGCTGCTGCGGCACCGCTCCGCCGGCCGTTGGCGGTGCTTCGAGGAGCCGGCTGCGGGGTCTGGGAGCCGGCTGCGGGGTCTGGGAGCGGGCGGTGGAGTTTTCCTACGGCCATCTACGCCCGCCGCTGGCCTCGTTGGCGGGGGTAAGCAGCTTGTGCCTCCCGACCGCCGCGCCAGGCACACAAGGCTCGTCCAACTCCTCGCTGCGCTGCTCGCATGGGGCGCGTCGACCTGGGGCGAGGCGCGGTCTGAGAGGCAGCACGTCCAGTTCTGGGCCAAAAGTAATCCGGTGACAAGCTCACCGGTGAGCAGGAAGGTCTCCCAGCCTCAGCCTATGGTAAATACACGGTTTGAGGGAGCGCTAATTGTGGTCCTTGGGCGGATGAACCAGAGGGGCAGCCTGGCAAAGGTGTTGTCATGGTGCGACAGGAGCGTGAGACTTGTTTGTGGAGCAGATTTCGCTGTTAGTCTCTTTGGGGTGAGAGACCTAACTGACTTGAGCTTTAGCAGCTACTTACTGTTCCTCTCTGTCATCCATTTCTGCTCTTTGTTATCGTTGGCCAAACTAGTCCTGCAATTCTGTAATCAGTCATGGCAAAGTTGGTATTGCTTTATGTATAGTTTTGTCGCTCAGCATCCAAAGAGCCCTGTGTTGTATAACATCTTCCTTCCTGGGAAGGGGGGAGTCTAAGGCAAGAATTATAGTTGGAACTGCTTTAAAAGTTCACTGTTATAATACAGGCTATAAAAGTGTGTTTGCCTCTGCTTGTCTGGCATGTTTACTAGTAGAAAATCTACATCTCTGAAGCAGATAGTAGAGTAAGGAATGGCCACCCTTTCTTCTGGGTAGTTTTGTCAGTGAGATATGGATTGTCAACACTGTTCAAATTTGCTGTGGCTGGTACTTAGAAGAGAAAACAAAGTATCTTTTTCATAATGAAGTTAAATTATTTTCATACCAGTAAGGGTTTAAAATTTGAAGTAAATAATAATACTAACACTTATTTTTTTCCCTTAGGATTTGAAGATGCCTAAAAAGAAACTGAACAAATTAACTGGAAAGGAGGACAGTTTGGATGGCCAGGATGAGAAAGTAGGAATATTTGTATTACTATTTTTTTTAATCGCATCTCCATGTTCAAGGGAGGAGTATGAATTATTTAGCAGTTTTGTTATGGAAGGATGAATCAAACTTTAAAATGAAAGGTAGGACCACTAAGGAGGATTGAATTTGTCAGATAATTGCTAAGTTCTAGTCAGGTAGCTGGTATATGTTTTTCTCTAGAGCCTGTGGGTGGAATACGTGTCGGAAGTTGTGAGTTGTTTTTTTTAAGTGTAACTTCCTGGTGAGGAATGCAGAGCTGAAATCTGTAACCAGAACTACTACCGTCTTCCTGGGTTGTTTGTTACCTTGGCTCATATATATGTAACTTTTATTATGAGTTGCAATATTTTAACAAGTGATTCTTGGGTATTTCCTCTTAACCAATGAGATTCAAAGCAATGACTAAAATTGTATGTAGATTCTTAGTATATTCTGGGGTGTGTTGTGCGTGTATAAAATAATCATCGATAATCGTTTTAGTCATGTTTGTATGTAGCTTCCCATTCATTTTTTGATCGTTCGTTTGAACTTCTAGAAAGATTTCCTACTACTAGTGTAACATTTAGCCAATAAATCAGTAATTTAATAAATCCATGCTTCAGTTTGCTAGATTTTTCCTTTGGTTTTCGTAAAGCATATATGAAAGGTGAGTGCTTTTGTCTTATCATATTGTCTTATCTTTCAACAAATATTTACAAGTGTTTGATGAATGTGATATTGTAGCCTTAAAAACTGAGTTATACACATTAGAAACCTTTTGCTCATGTAGAAATTACATTTCAAAGTCAAATGTTTGTAACTACTGTTTTTTGTCCCAAAGTTCTTATTATTCCATTTGTCTTTTAATATTAGCTTACTCTAAGGCTTTGCCTTTTTTATTTTTTCTTCTATAGTACAAAGGTTAAAGATTTTGCTTGAAACCTCCTACTATAGCTGTATTGTCTTTACTAATGCCTATACCAATTCAAAGAGTACTGAGTTCACTATTGCATGTCTTGAGTCTGTTTGGGCCAAAGTTAAATATTGCTACATGCAAGCATTGACCTCGTGCAAAGAACAGTGGGAAAATAATCTATTAATAGCAAAATGATAAGGAAACTTATGAATAGCAGCAAGTGTATCTTTAGTGTGATCATAGTATGGATAACAGATTTTTGGCTCACACAGATGAAAGCGTAAGCTATTTCCGTAGCTTTGTATTTGGGTACAATTGTAGGGTGTTTGTAGGTTTTTTTGTTTGTTTGTGTGTGGTGTAACTATGACGACAGATTACAGAAGGTAATTAATAGTTTGGCATATAATTCAGGAAGTATGAATGAAAGGACACTTGTTAACAGGATAATTTAGAGCAGCTTTAAATAGAGCTGTCTGGAAGAGTCAGCACTGCCACCTCTTGGTAATGTGGCCTGCATAACAACAGACAATATGATTGATATGATTGCCATGTGATTGTAAATTGTGTGTAAATACAACACCTGAAACAATCGGTTCTAAGAGGACATTTACCCAAGACTAGTAATGTTAAGAGGAAAGTCATAGTAGGAAAGTTTGCTTAAGATGACCAAATTAAGTGAAAATCAGGGAATGATCAAGAGACTTCAGAGAAAAGAAGGGTTTAAGTTGAAAGGAAGTATTAAAAAAAAAAAAAAACAACTCAAGAACTTGTAGGTGAAGGGGAAGAGACCTGAAGTGAGAAAGCAGTAACGGATGAGCTGTTGAACTTACTACTGCATTTTGTGGCCCCACCAGCATTGCAGCCTCCACCTAGCCTTGATGGAGCACCCTCCTGGTCATATGCCCAGTGACCTTCATTCCAGCTGGTGGGATGATGGTGTGGGGTGCAACCCATAGGGCTGCACACCGTGGGGGTGTGTGTGTAAGCTCACAGGGACCCTTCTCGCTGCTGTGTATGTTAGGGGGTTGTAAGAAGTGGCACGGCTGCACACAGGGCTGGAGCTCCTGCATCTCCAGCAGCATGTGTGTGTATATAACTGTACATCATGTAGGTCTGTGAAATTAAAACGTTTTGGTACCAAATCATTTAATCTTGTCTCATTTTGTAATTTTATTATGGTTTGACTTTCTTGGCATTGATTCTGAGCGTTTAGCTCACTGATTGCCAGTTAATCAAATTGTTAATAAACCAATGAAACACTTTGATTCCTGTTTGATTATAATAATGTGAGCTGAGCAGCACTTCCAGCAGCAAGTTACATGACATGGTTCTGCGTGGCAGGAGCCCATAACAACCTCTTAATTTATGATTTCGTTGCTTTTTCTGCTGTTGGAACTCTAGAATCAACCACAGTCAGAAGTTCTCAGGTTTTCTTTAATTTCCTTAGGGCTCCACTGGTTTCTGTAACCCTTCTATTTTTTAAGTGCTTTCTAATATACGAGCAAACTAGCTAATGCCTCCTAGGCCTTTGCAAGCCTCTCTGTTTAGGAAAATGTCTGCAGCAGTAACCTAATGGCCTTGCCAAGTCATCATGACCCAATGGCTGAAGGATTGAATTATTTGTAGAAGGATGTACCGTCTACAGCTTCCTTATCTGAAGTATTCCATATGCTACCCTTCTCTGTTGTAACTTACTACATTCTGCTGTAGTTCTGCAAAAACTGAGTTGTATAACCCAAAGGTATATAAACTAACTGGGCAGAAGTCATATCAGCAGAGGGCAGTTTGCGTCAGTAGTCTGTAATTCGGCTGCTCTGTGTTCTATTCTGTAGCTACAGTAGCAAACTGCTTCTGTTCTGACCTGATTAAAATTGCATTACAGTTGATCTCTGACACTAATGTGACACAGCTGACAATATGGATATGCCAAGCAGTAGTATAATTGCTTTCTAACTGAGAACTGTTCAATTTTTTTTTGTTTGGGGACTAGCCTTATTCCTGACCAAGCCTGTGTAACTGGTTTCAAAATGTTCCCCCTAACTAGTAACTGAACAGCTCTACCTGAACTCGGTGTTGTGATCTCTGTATACCTGTGGGCTGTGTGGCTCCACACCTTGGACCTTAATTGGTGTCAGAAAGCAGATTTTGTGAAATACACGAGTCATGGACATGTGGGGGGAGGCTGTGGAAAAACAGCAAAATGGGATAGGATATAAGGGAAGGAAAATGCTTAGGGGATGGGAGTTCAGTAGGTGAGAATTGTAATTGGGAAATCCTGCAAGAAGCATTTCAGAGGTGTCAAGAAAGTCATAAATGTAAAAGGAGCAGAAGGAAAGGGAGTTTTCACTGGGCTCTTTGCAGAGCCAATTGCTACTGCAGGCATTTTTATTTTTTTTTGTAATTACTAAAAGCTAAGGTTTCTAGAAAGAAAGAAACAGACTCATGGGCTGCTTTACAGTGATCTAAAGATGCCAAAACATGAGGAGCTGCCATTTGAGTCCCATAGTCATATAAAAAACAGTTGAGAAACTAATCTCAGACCTCTGGCTTTATTCTGGTTAGAACAAGAGCATACATATCCGGTTTCAGAGAGTGAAATCCTTGAAAGAATATGCACACTGAAACATGCTGATGAGGAGGATCATGCTGACTGTGAGGCTGAATTTTCTGCCCCCACGTCCTTATTTGAAGTAACCAAGATAACGTAGTCTCTGATCCCTGTCATTAAAACTTGTATGGTATAACTCCTTCCTGCCAACAGAGGTGCTCCCCCCCGCCTCAGGTCACAGTGACCGCTGCCAGTTACACTGCATATCAGCTAAGGCAGATATCCGTACAATGTTCCAAATATTCAGAGGAGGACTAGTTAGGATGGGTGTGACAGTGCTGCAGATAGGGAGCAGGGACTCTCATGCAGAACAGTTCAAAAGATGATAGTGTATATAGCACATCGTGACTAGGTTGAGGGAAAACATCTTCTTTGGATCTTGACAGGTATGGATCTGCCTTTTTCAAGGTTAACCTACTTGAAATCATGGTGAATCTAGCGTGAAATAATAGCTTGTTCCATCTTGTGAAGGTTTTGTTATGGCTGTTTTTCTCTATAAACCCTTAGTTTTTTTTCTCCCTTCTTTCAGAACTCTGAAGACACAAAATCTTATAATCGTACTATGAAAGGAGAGACAGAATTTCACAGGTAAATTTTTGCTCTGTTATTAAATAGAACTGCTAAAAATCAGATTGTTTTAAATTGAATTTGAATTTAAGATTTGTATTTGACTTGTTCACCAGATAAAATCTGGCATTTTAACTGATGAAGTATTGGCATTGCATTTATGAGTGGATGTATGAGTGGATTCTGTTTAAGATGGTCATATTGAGATCGTGGAGAAAATGGGGTTCAAACAACATTTTTAAAACTCTAATAAGATAGGAATAATATCCTTCCAACACTACTGTCATAAAAATATCTTATTATTTTCTGTCGAGTATTACTTTCTTGATCTGTACTGCATATTACACGTTCTGTTAGCAAAAAAAAAAAAAAAGGCTACAGTGAAGTCTGGAGAATAATTCTGCAGTGAAATTAGCACCTTTAATAGATCCCCTGTAGTCCTGAAATCATTGATTTCTCCAGATGTGTGAAGTAGCTGATTCCAAGGCAAAGAAAGCAATCTTTCACCTTAAGCATAGCATGTGTAAACAGTGTTCAAAAACTATTTAATACAAGGTAAGAATGATCTTACGAATCCTGAGATGGTAAAGCTTTGGATTGTTTCTTAATTGTGGCAAAATCTTGTTGCATGCTTGTCAGTGCATTTAAGTAACCTGTCCTACACGAGTTTCCTAAACAGCCTTTACCGCTCCAGTACTTTTGATAACACTGTTATAGAGTAGGGCAGAAACTTTCTTTGGGTATTTTAAACCTAGTGTATCATAAATTCATTGAGTATTTTCTCTGCTCCTACAAGAAATAGATTCTTATTCAGTCTTCCTGTCATAATTCATGTAGAATGTTAATGTATATCCCTCAGTCATTCCTTTCCCAAGTTACTCAGCCTGTTTAACCTGCACTGTTTGAAAGCCATTAAGTGCTTGGCACTGTGTGACCAAGACTGCTGCGTACTTGAATTTTAGGGTGACATACCTTAACAGCATTTTAGTGATGCGTAAAACTTGCCAGTGTGATAAGATGGAACTAGACTGCATTAGGGCAGCTCTCAAACCAAAAGGTAGTAGAATGCAAAAAAAAATCTTTTCTCAGTTTGGTAAATTGAAACTGCTGTACAGCTGGTGAAGACGTATATACCAGAAGTGCTGTATCAAGTTATTTTAAAGGACAGATGTTGCTCATGGTTAAGGACACACCTATGTGCTACTCATAAATACGTAGTTGTAACTGCCAAAATCAAGCACAGTTGTGCTTGTTTGTTTCTTTGGTTTTTGTTCTATTATATCAACTGAACTTTTTTCTGTAACATTTCTGTAGATGGAAAACAGAGAAAGATGGGCAAGGGAAGAAACAATACCAAAGTTCTAAGACTGATGCTGATGGAAGATCCCAAGGAAAATCTCCAAATGGAAGCAGAACTACAGACAGTTCTTTAATCCAATCTGAAAAGCGAAATAAAATAGTTATACAATTTAAATCCAAAGAAATTAAATGCGGAAAAAGTGCAAGCACTACTGATGTAGTGACTACTAGCAGGGAAAATCACAGCAAAGGTCCTTTTGATGGAACAGAAGGAAAAAGACTCTGGCATAGCTTTGCCGTTCAGAGGGACAAGGTGGTTAAGAAAAGGAAAGAGGAAGTTGAACTCTGCAAACTAAAGGCAAAAGCTGAACAAACTATGTTGGAAAAATTTAAGTCATCTGTGTATGATTTGAATGTTCCCCATAAAAAGGCAGACAAAGCCAAAAAATGGAGTGAAGATGTCAGAATTCCAAAAAAGTCATCTAGCACATCCACAGAGACTGTGCATGATGATAGGCCTTTCACTAAGAAGTCAAATAAATTATCTAGGACTTGTGAAGAAGAGTATGAAGAAGGATATGAGGAGTTTCCTAAGAAAAATCTGCAAGCTAATAAACCATCAACTGAAACACCTCAACGATGGGACTGTTGTAAATGGAAAAAACAGGATGCTGATTCTCATCAAGCTACTGGTAATTCAGGGACTGAGGAAACAGACTTTGAAGCTCCAGCAGTATGTTTTAAGCAGGTAACGAGACCACAGTTATTTCTATTACTATGCAGATAATTGTTCCAGGCAGGTTTTCTGAATAGCTGGTGGTTTTTATGTAAGCTGACCTGCAGAATTCAAACAGGCTTCCATAGCCAACTAGATGGATTTTTCTGATCACACTGTAAACCACATTAAAATGCTTTTCTGCTATGCTAAATGGTTAGATAAACTGGAAGAATAAATGTCTTACGTGTTCGGACTGCGTTTGCACATATGCTTCAGTAGCTTTACGTTACTGCCAGGTATTTGGGTTACTTCAATTAGGTGTAGGTCAACGGAATATTTTTCTGAACTGACAGGGCTGTATGCACAAATTGAGTCAATGAAACTCCCTGCCAAACAGGTGCTTATTGCCAGCAAAGGGATGCCAGGAGAACTTGTTCTTGTCGATCTAGGGCTAAATTCATACATTTCCTGCATAAATTCTTGTTTGGCTGTGATCGGGTTTGTTTGTGAGTTCTAGTTGTGTTTGTCTCTGCACCTCTAGTTATGTATCTTATCTTGAGCATCCTTACTTTTTGTTGTCATTGTTTAACATGCCTAGCATTAATTTTTAGAAATTTCAGTTCATGTAGTAGTGCAATCATTTTGTGCGCGTGCAAAGATGATGATCACATACAGAGTCACGGCAATCATTGATGTTGGAAGGCGTCTTGAGATCATCTAGTCCAACCTCTCTACTTAAGCAAGGTCAGCTAGAGCAGGTTATCCAGGACTGTGTCCAGTATCTCTGTTTTGGGTATCTCTAAGAAGAGCAGCTCCACAGCCCCTCTGGGCAACCTGTTCAAGCACCTTCACAGAAACAAAACAAAACCAAAAAAAAAACTTTAATGTTCAGCTGGAATTTCCTTTGTTTCGATTCATGCCCACTGCCTATTGTGCTGTGTCCATAGTCCACTAAGGTCCTTGCCCCATCTTCTTTACACCATTCCGCCAGATATTTATATTGATAAGATCCCCCTCAGCCTTCCAGGCTGAACAGTCTCTGCTCTTTCAACGTCCTTTAATACATGATAACCTTTTGTGCAACTCCATTAATATGTCTGTCTTGTACTGTGAAGCCCAGATCAAGAAAAACACCAGTTTACTGGAGTTAATTTAGTTGCTAAAATTTTAATACAAACTCTAAAGTTGTTTTTTTTTTTTTTAAAAAAAAGCTTTTAAAGCCATTGGATACTTCAGTAATAGTTTTAAGTGTTTGTCATAAAAAAAACTTCAAAGAGCTCATAATCAGATAGCCACAAGAGATTGGAAAAATAAATTTACTGTGTAAACCACTACATTTATTTTAAAGGAAAGCCAACCTTATAAGCCATTTAAAATGCTGTTGTAGATGCTTTATCATGGATATCAAAAACATGCTTTGTTACCTGTTAATTTCAGTTGACAATATTCAGTGTTTTCTAAAAATAATTCTTTTTGAAAGACTGTTACATATCCTACTTCTTTTACTATTTGTTTCTAGAATTTTGAGGTCCCATGCACATCAGACTCCTACCAAGTCAGAGAGAATATAAAATCTATCCAAAAGGTAAGTGATGTACTTGTTTAATACTAAAGAGCTATATTCTGAAACTCCTGACATGGGGATCACTTGTCAGTCTTCCTTGATATTTTGTGGTGTTGATATGTTTTTGTAATTCTTCCTACAGAGCTTTGAAGTCTTTCCACCCCCTCAAGGCAATGAGAACCTAGAAGGAGACCAAGAGGTTAGTGATGCTTCATTTAACACTTCCTAGTTATATTAAAAGATGGAGTTTTGTGGCTAGACAACTCCATGACCTTCCCTAGTGTTCTTCATTGGTGGTTTATGATCTACACTTCTAAATATGTGGAACGTTTTTTTTCAAATACTAAAGTGAAGTATTGCCAATCAGGAACTTTTTGAGATAGAAAGGTATAGTATTTCTATTATTCTCTGCAGCACCGGGGGCCTTCGTAGTTGCTTGCATACTCTAGCTATCACATTTGCCTACCTGTAACTTTCCAGAAGGAAGAGAGATACTTCTTGAGAAACATCTGATAAGTGAATTGCCATCTGTGTAGCAAAAAAAGAAAGAAAAATTTTGCGTACTAGGCCACAAACAAAGGCTTCTAGGCCATATTTTGGATGTCTTTTTGTGGACTTCTTACAGTGGAGGATGGGCAGAAGATTCTCACCACTTCACATTTGCTGTACCAACTTAATTTTTTTTGTTTCAATTTTAGTCAGTTTCAACATAAAGCCATTAATGCAAATATATCTCTTTTGGAAACA
This sequence comes from Oxyura jamaicensis, assembly GCF_011077185.1. Taxonomy (NCBI): domain Eukaryota; kingdom Metazoa; phylum Chordata; class Aves; order Anseriformes; family Anatidae; genus Oxyura; species Oxyura jamaicensis. The sequence goes on along the minus strand of NC_048900.1, from coordinate 15,140,089 downwards.
ATTCAAAAGTGATTACTTAAGTTCATGTGTCTACATATTTTTCATTGTAGATGCAGATAGTTGAAGATTTGCATGTTGCTCGTATTGAAAAGAAGATGTCACTGTCTGTAGCACAGACCTGTGGAGAACTTACAAGTATGGAAATAGATCTTCCAGAACAGGATTTAAATATTTCTGCTGGTATGTCATGATCTTACATTCTTTGGTATCTATTTGAATCTGGTCATTAAAATCAGTTAGTGACCCAAGTAAAGAGTATAAAACTGACTTTCTCAGAACTTCAGTACTGTTGTTTTTTTTTTTCCCCAGGGGCTTCTACTTCTGGTCTGAACATATTAGTGGTGATTGACACAAATATAATGATCAGTCACCTTGAGTTTGTCAAGTCCCTGAAATCTGAGGATATACCAGGTATGCAAATACATGGTGGCCAACAAGAAATGTTAAGAAACAGAATTTCAGACTATATGAAACAAACAAAAAAAAGGGGCTCCTTAAAGAGACATCAGGTTTCATGCAGAGACAAGAGGCTCATACTGTTTCTGTGGCTGGTTCTGTGAACGTAAACAGGCTACCTCTTAAGGAAAGTTCAGATATGAAGTAGCACCTACTATGCTTATGCTTGTGTACTTACATTCCCAGGTATGTGTATGATTTTTTTAGAAGTAAGTCTTACATATTGCAAGAATATACTTTGAAACATTTAATCAATTATTAGTGATAGTGACGTTTCAGCGACTTACTGTTAGCAGAATTAGGATTGTGTGTGTTAGCTGTTGTTAGACATGCTTTGAATTTATCAGAGTGCTTGTGGTGCTTTAATGCTCTTAGCTAATGAATACACCTATTCCAGCCAAATGGAAAATAACTTTAATAAGGGTCCAAGTAATTTTCAAGAGTGTGTCAGACTGTATTTTTCTTTCCCAAGTTGGGAATGGTGTTGCATTGTATAGACTGGGAGCTGCTGGCTCAGATGCATTTTTTTTTTTGAATATTGCAGCTCCCAGTTTCTGGTTAAGCACCAGACTCATTATGCAAAAGGTTCAGAAGGTTGATGATTACTGACCTATTTAATGCAATGCAGATGGATGTTAATGGATATCTTAAATACTGTATTCTTATCGTGTGAATGGAAAAAAAAAAAAAATTGAAGTACTTGTTCTGGGTGGACCAACAAAACAATCATAAAATTTCTGAGTTAGTTAGAAACAAAACTATGGTCCAATATCCATACTTCCCCTTTCTATCTACAATAATGCTACACAGTTTTCAAGGTATTCATTTGATTAAAATTGTTTATTCCTTTTGTTTGCCTAATATTGTTATTTTTACATGTAATCAGTACATTTCCAGTTTGAGGTTAGACTAGAAAGAGGGAACTTCAGCTGTTCATTTTTTAATGCTAGGTGTTCCTGAGCACTGAAAATGAAAACTATTGGGGAAAAAAAAGGGAGGGAGGCTGAGCTTACATAAATATGGTGTTTGGATTCAAATTTAACTGTATTATCAGTTGATCTTTCAAAATGTCTTTTTTTTCTCTTGTAGGTGTCGGCAGACTTGCACTGATAATTCCCTGGGTTGTTCTACAAGAGTTGGACAATTTGAAGAAGGGGAAAATGTTGCAGCATGTTCGGGACAAAGCTATCCCTGCAGTCCACTTTATCTACATGTGTCTCAAAAAACAAGATTCAAAACTGTGGGGGCAATCCATGCAGCTTGCTTCTCAAAAAACATGTAAGATACACATTTTTTTTTTTTGGTTTGGGGTTCTTAAATCCTTGTGGTTCACCTAGTGTGAACCTCAGCACTAAATTTTGAGTTTAATACGGTCTTCACTCTGACTTTAGACTTTGCTAATAAAAATTCACTAATGGCTTACAGCAGCCTTCAGGGCGTATCCAAGGCTATAGTGTGCAAATAACTTAGTCGTGTTAGTGCTTTGTATGCTATTGTTTTATTGCTCATTTCTCGCTTTAAGCTGCACCTACTATGTTGCTAAGTGAGGGATTAGTGAAAATTCATCTGGTTATTCCTTTTTTTTATCTACAACCTAAGGATATGTTTTATGCTTTTGAGTAAGTTGCTGCAAAATCTAACATATTCAGAAACTTGTGCATGTTTCGCTTTGAGGTTTCCTAGCAAAACTGTAGTGTTTTTGAGTGGAGCAGTACCTCAGAATTCAAAACTCATATTTGTGCTTTGATTACACTTCTCTGTCCTTGTTCAGGGACTTTTACATTTAAAAACAGTACCATGACTACAATGAAGTATTTCTTACGTTTAGTTACAAGTCATCACTTTCTTAACTAAATTTACAGATGGCCTGAGTGACGAGAATAATGATGACCGTGTTTTACAATGTTGTCTGCAATATCAGAGCCTCTTTCCTCAAGCTGTTGTCATACTGTGCACGTGAGTTCCTATGTTTCTAGAATTCTTATGAAGTTTAAGGTAGTCTCATGCCAAATACAGCATTTTCAAGTCATACCTTAAAGTGAAGAGCTGCTTCAGCAGTAAGGTTTTTGAGGACCAGTCACCCTTTTAAAAGCTGGAGTAGAAGGGTACAATAAGACACAAAAGTTGTAGGCTTAATCACCTTCATGTGCAGGAGGCCTGAAGTAGGACAAGGTTCATTCAATGTTCAATTTTAAAACTTTTGAAAGCATAGCTTTCTCAGATTTTATTCCAATTTCTCCCCAAAAAATTAGAGTTATGAAATTAAAAAAAACAAGTTGTCTTAATGATTGAGATCCAGTTAGGTACTTTATTTTGCCCACCTGGTTGGACATCATAATAAACATTGACAAGGGCAATCATAGAAAGATGGAAGACAGACAGATTTGCCTCTGCTCTTGTTCCGTGATGGTAACAGCTGAGTTTCGAGTATTGATTCTCGGTTTGATATGAGTCATGTAAAGCTAGTTTTTAAAAGGTTTATACTACTTGACAGGTACTGTGTATACTTTGGTCTTTGCTAAAGCTGTTTGCTGTGTAGCTTCAGGAAGTGGGGTTAAGTTCATAGGTGTGTAAGTTGACATGTGAAACCGGGTTGTTGCTGGAAATACTACTTCAGTCACAGTATCGGTACGATTTTAGATTTATCAGAGTAAAGAACAGGAGATGTTGAAGGTGGCTTCAGAAGTGCTTTTTATCTGAAAATGCATTTATCAATAGCAGCAATGGGAATTTGTGGGAAACTATTAGAATCCAAGTCTGTATTGCATGTCTGTAGTAGCTCTGCCTCGAGGCAGCATCTGTGACAATTTGGCCAGCAGAACAGTAGAAATGAGTGTAAAAAATGAGGATTTGTTATATTAATCTAATTAGATATGTCTTTGAATCATTGCTTTGTTTGCATTCTAAGTTGATAGCAACTGGGTGTCACTACTACAGTATTTATGGTTGTTTTACATAAAGCAAGCCTGGAGTCTGGAACATATTTTTTCACAATAACTGCTTTAGTTAATATTCTGGTTTAATTCATTGCATTGGTTCTAATTGCTTGAGATGAAAAACTTTGTATATAATGAAGCTTACAAAACTAACTTTCAGAAGACAAATCATTCAGTGTGTTACTTTTATTACTTAATATGTAGCATTGTCAGTTTTATGTGAGAAGTTAATTCTCTTCTAGGGATGATAAAAATTTATGCAATAAAGCCATTGTGAGTGAGGTCAAGGCATTTTGCAAAGCAGATTTGGCTGCTGCTCTACAGAATCTGAATGTGAACAGGCATCAGAACTGTGTTGAGCTGCAACAGTCAAAATATGGTAAGTTTGTTTAATGTGTACATAAATGTGCTGACTTTTGAGACAGTAATCACTGTAGTAGCTGGAGAAGAGTTTCTACTCTAAGCTCAATTTTTATACGCTTTGAATGGATAAAAATACTTGTTTTGGACAGGTTTTCTGTTTTCAAAGGTAAACAGTTCCCTGAAAGTTTGAGACCTTTACTAAAACATCTGTCTCATAAGGTTTGAGGAAATGCATGAGACATTTTTATTTGACATAAAAAAAGAAACAAACCCAAATCATGGATTACCGGTGTTTATAGTCATTTAAAAGGTGTTCTGAATTTTTTAGGACTGAAAATAGATTTTTCCAGTTGAACCAGTTTGGGTCCTATTCATATTTAGTTGTAAAATTTTGTATGTTTGGATCACTCCTTAACATTTTACAATAATAGCTTTACCTGCATCCCAACCAGTAAGCCTTGATTCTTGGGTTGCCTGTTCATGTTTCGAAAAATGCAAATACAATAGCTTACACAGCTTACAATAATAAGTAGTGTTCTTCTCATACCTGCTGATAACCCCACTGGCTTTATGTAATCTGTTACTTAAGGAAGAAAGTAATGTGGAATGAGATCACAAATTAATAATGCTTTGGAGAAAGATTTTCTTGTTTAGTAGCTCATTGCAATACAAGTGGGTATAAGTAAAAATGTTTGATACTTAATTAGCTCATCTGCTTTGCAAGATAAATATGAAATGCAGTCTGCCTTTTATTTAAGGGAACAAGTGATTTGTGTGCTATCAACCTGAATTATCTATAGAAGCAGTTGCAATAAGTACCTCTTACTGCCATTGGTTTTACAGATAGAGAATTCCAGAAAACAGAAAGAAGCGAAGCTCATCTTTCTGGTCAATTCCCAAATATACTTCCAGATCTTGAAAAAAACTTAGGAGAAGCTTTATCATGTATTTTGGAGACTGAAATGAAAATTGCATTTGGAAACCTATGGATGGAGGTAGTTTCATATGACATCTTTCTTAATATTTCAAGTATTAAGAGGTTTAAGTGTCCTTGGTATTTTAATGGTATTAGTACCTATGCTAAACCAAAGAGCTAATTCATATAATTCACTAATGTAACAGTTCACTTAACAAGAGTGTTCCATTTTAGTTTCACTTTGTAACAAGATTATTGTATTTAACCAGTAATGACCGTGCAGTGTTTTAGTAATATGGACAGTGTTTTAATAATACAGTAATAGAAATGCTGGCTGTGAAGTGTAAGTTTTCAGACCTCTTGGTATTAATTTAATTAAATCTAGATTTCTGCTTTTCTGGTGCGGTTAAAATCACTGCATTGTAAATATGTCCTTAAAGAAATACTTTCATCATGTTTTAAATAATATATTTTATATAATGTTGCACTTGTTGCAAACACTTCTCTCCCATCAGAGCTGATGCTTTTATATACTACTTGCGTAAGGTTATTCACACATCCTGCTTCAGATGCAGAATTAAAGGGACGTTAACCAGGATGTCCAAACACTTTTTCAAAGTATTGTTAGCAGAAAATAAGTACTCAGGTACAACACATTTTCCAATTACCCATGCTTTGGTTTAGGTTCCACTTTAGGAACCTAAAAGGTAGGGCTTAGTCAGAAGTTTAAATTGAAGATACACCTCTGTGGCTTTTAAAAAAAAGTGGTTTGCATAGGATGAATGTTGTTCCACAAGAGAGCTCTGATTAGGTGTTAATTATTTAGGCATTTACAATTAACTGATTCTTGTCAACGTCTTTCCAATTTCTGGTTTTACTTTATAGTAATAAATTAAAATTTCATTGCAATATGCACATATTACTTCATGTATGTATAGTCACAGGTAGGAAACATGTTTCTTTTTACTTTTTCAATAATTGTAGATAATCAAAGGCATATTTACTGTTATTCTGGCATTTCTACAATGCATTAAATCTCTTTAGAGTTTACTTGAGGACATTCTCAATATTTGAGAAAAGGAGAATAAAGCCTCATGCAAATGTTGAAAGGTTATTATTGTACACTGGACACTTCTACATGAGCATCTCTGTGTAACCAATGATGTTGCCAAATCACATCTTTTAGATAGATAAATTTGTTAAATCTGAGTATAACTATTTCTGAGGAATCATTGAAATTATACTTGCGCGAGCACAAATCATAACATTGAAGAACAGAGCTGTTCTGAAATGTATACGACTATGTCTATGGATTTTTAAATGTATTCTCTTTCAGATACTGTACCTGAAGCCACCATGGACATTAGCAAACTTGCTGCAGTGTTTTAAAAAGCACTGGGTGGCTGTTTTTGGTTATGTTGTGCCAAGGAGCTTACTTGCAACTGTTGAATGTCTCTATAAACACCTTTGTACAGGTAAGAATCTCTGAGAAAGTTTATAATTAACTTTTAATTAAACTCATTGTTCTGGTTTTTGTAGTTAGACACTTTGAAAAGGCACACAGTCTCTATGATTGAATTGCAGAATCATAGAATCCTACAGTCACAGAATTGTAGGGGTTGGAAGGGACCTCAAGAGATCATTGGGTCTAACCCCCCTACAAAAGCATGTTCCCTAGAGCAGGTTGAACAGGTAGGCGTCCAGATGGGCCTTGAATATTTCCAGAGAAGGAGACTCCACAACCTCCCTGGGCAGCCTGTTCCAGTGCTCTGTCACACTCACTGTGAGAGTTCTTTCGCATGTTGGTGTGGAACTTCCTGTGGTCCATTTTGTGGCCATTGCCCCTTGTCCTGTCCCGACAAATAACTGAAAAGAGGTTGGCTAAATCCCTCTGTCTCCCACGCTTCAGGTATTTGTAAACATTGATGAGATCCCCTCTCAGTCTTCTCTTCTCCAGGCTGAACAGACCCAGGTCTCTCAGCCTTTTATCATAGGGAAGATGCTCCAGGCCCCATATCACCTTCATTGCCCTTCACTGGACTCTTTCCAGGAGATCCCTGTCTTTCTTGTACTAGGGAGCCCAGAACTGCACACAGTACTCCAGGTGAGGCCTGACCAGGGCAGAGTAGAGGGGGAGGATCACCTCCCTTGACCTGCTGGCCATGCTTCTTTTAATGCACGCCAGGATCCCATTGGCCCTCTGTGCCACCAGGGCACATTGCAGGCTCATGGCCAGCCTGTTGTGCACCAGGACCCCCAGGTCCTTCTCCGCAGACCTCCTCTCCAGCAGGTCGCCCCCCAGCCTGTACTGATACATGCGGTTGTTCCTTCCCAGGTGCAGGACTCTTCGCTTGCTCTTGGTAAACCTCATTTGGTTTCTTCCTGCCCACCTCTCCAGAGTGTCCAGGTCTTGCTGAATGGCAGCACAGCCTTCTGGCATGTTGGCCACTCCTCCCAGCTTTGTATCATCAGAATACTTGCTGAGGGTGGACACTATAAATAGTACAAATGTTACATTTATATTATATATAAATAACATACAAATTTGTAGTATTTATATATGTTATATATAAATTCAATTAAATATATAATTATATATAATTGCATTATGAATGTGTACATATAATATATATTAAAGTAAAAATATTATTATTTACATTGCATATAATGTTATTTTGTTATATAGCATAATATTGCATTATATATTATATATCATTATATATTGTATTTTATATACAATATTATATATAATACTATATCATTATACATTGTTATGTATACTTATATATTCAAAATATTTAAATATATTAAAATACTATATAATGTATATATCATAATTCTATGTATACAGATATATATGTATATATTAAAATTTATAATATAAATATAATATAGAAGTATTATATATACATAGTATAAATAGTAATGTAGTCCTTCTCCTTTTACCTTTTTTTAAATTTAAGGTTATCTATTTCACACATCTCTATGTATCTGCAAAAATCAAGGAAAATTATTATTATTGTAGTAGTAGTAGTAATAATAATACTTCTCCCTTCATTTATCACCACATTATGTGGCCAAATGATCTACATTTGGTAAATAAATTGGGGAGGGATGAAGATTACTTTATGTGACAGATGAAGATAGGGAGGTCTGTTTTTTTTTTTTTAAAAAGCAAAACCAAACAAACAAAAATCCCCTTTCATTTATTTAATGTCATTTTTACAAACTCCTTTATAACAGATAAAAATCCTCTGGGATATTGCTGTTCTTCAGTTGTGTTAAATATGCCACTTGAGCCTCTTGCCAGACTGTGGATAAGTTGGGAAGGCTTGGTTAACAAGGGAGAATTCTTAACCCTACACACTTGCTAATATTTTTCTTGAGGCTATTTAATGTTTCTGAACCATTTTCAGTGCTTTATATGTGCTTCAGTTAATTCAGATATGAGTATTAGATTTGCCTCCTAAGAGTAATATCTCCTAACATCTAGTTTATTTCTTTTTAATTTCTCATATTAATGTCTAAATATCAGGTAAAACAGTGAACTTCTCAACAGCTGGTATCTTGCTCCAGGAATCCAAGAAGTTATTGCATGCTTTCAGTTTAAGGTCTGACTATAATGGTGTACTTCCCCAGGCTTATGCTGAAGTGAGTAAGCTGTACCAAACATTTACAGAGGTAAGAGGAGCTTCAGTGTTCATTCACTTAACAGGTTCATGGAGATGCTCTATATTTGTATTAAAAACCCATCTTACGCTTCTAAATTATTCCCATAAGTTCAAAAATTATTGCAGGAAATGTTGTTGCTACGTTATTTTTTAAATTAATAGACCCCAATTTTAACATCTATTTTCTTGTAGCAAATATCTGTCTCTATGTTTGTGCCTGGTAGGCTTTTTTTCTAATACAGATGTGCTGGTATCAGAAGGGTGACTGAAAAACATTACTTAGTTACCTTCAAGAAAAACATCTTAGTTTTCTATTGCATTTGTAAATGATAAAAAAGGGCCTTAAAGATTAAAAATAAAATTTTAACTTCTACTTTTGACGTTATTCCTAGGCATGTTATTTCAACTTTCATTGTCTTGGTAGCTCTGTTCCTACACGTGCAGCAGGGACTCTTTTATACCATGCGTTTTGTGGTAGTTAAGAGTGTCCTGACACATTTTGTCTTCTGAGAAATATGCATTTGCACCCAGCTCATCTCTGAGTTGCTGGGGGAGAAATTTTGGTGTCTTGGTTTGTGGTAATTGTTAGTCCCAAATGTAATGGCCTAAAAAAGGGAATAGTGAGCATGGATGACTTCAAATATTTCTATGTGTGGAAAAAAGTACAGGTCAGAACTCTAAAAAGTTCTTTTCACATCTGGAGAAAGCTGAAGGGGAAAGGATGAAGAGGAAGATCAAGGAGAGGACGGATGATCCAGTAGCTTTTGCTAGGGAGTCTTGATTCTCTGCTCTGCTGTACCTTCTGCATGCACTGCAGTTGGCCACTTACTCTACAGTTCTGTAAATAGTGCTGCCATAAGAAGCAGCCTTTCGGTTGGAAAACTTGTTTCCTCCCATCCTTGTCTGACATTTGACTTTGCAAAGAACTGTCATTACACGGACTAAATTGTCAGATAAGTTTTACATGGATAAATTTCCTGAGCCAGTTTATCATGAGTATGTGAATACTTTATGCCATTCCAGCGGAGTGTGCCAACAGTCATGGGACAGAGAGCAATGTTGTCTCTTCACGTGTGCAAGTAAGAGGCAGCTCTGGTTTATACCAGCCTACTGTACACGTTAAGCTTTAGTGTAGGGTTCCCTTTGCTTCAGTTTCCTGATCTATACATGTAGCAGAAAGACTTGGTAAAAGACTGAGAGGTGCTTTAGATAGAGAGTATAATAAAGATAGCTATAATTAAAACATACGCCTTGGTTCCTTGAACATCATTTTTAAAACAGAAAGAAAACAACAAAAAAATACAAAACATTTAGAAGTGTTCAAGTTTTATTAAGTTAGGAATTAAATACATTCATTATTTGTTTGCTAAACTTTTATAAGGTGAGGTCAGACAGTGAGCAGGATTTATCAGAAGACATCATGGTTCTTTCAGAAAGTGTTCCATGTGAAAGAATGGAAGCAACAACACCAAATCTGCAGAACTGTGAAGAAAAAAAGTTACCTGCAAGCATTCACGTGTCTCAAGAAAACAGGCACCAGGAAATCTGGTCAGTCCTTGAAGGTGTATGGAATACAATGAACTTGTACAGGTACGGTGTGCTACATAAATTCTGAAGTTCTACATAATCTTCCATAATTTTCAAGCAAACATACCATAGGAACTGCTTGTTACTTCTAATTTTAGAGAAAAACCTGTTAGTAATTAGTTTAGATTGACAAAAACATCACACAGCTTGTCACACAAAGAAGTTAGGAATATACATCTTATAGATGCAGTCTGTGAGCTGTCTGTCTAGCTTGCTGCTCTTTTTCATGACAGTGTCTAGAACAAGTAGGTTCAGAGAATAGTGTTTAAGAAACACAAATGGGAGACATCCATGAAAATCTCACCTTTGTCCATAAAAAAGAGGCATTGAAGACCTAAGTTTTCTTGTGGCTATTTTCTTTTCAAACCCTGTGAATGTGTACTAGCCTAAGCAAAAGCACTTACTTTTTTTTAATTATTATTTCAATTGGTTTACAACACAGACAATTTTCTTGTTAAGCAAAATCCTTCATATTAAAGATGAAGTATCCAAATGCAGAATCTAGCGATGAATTTCCTTTCTCACATAAAACTGCATGGAATGAAAAACTGCTCCACCTAGATGTGTTACCACTGTTTTTATTTTGGTTGTTTTTAAAAAGTCTGCTTGAAAATAGTTGAAGCACCATGCTTTTGTATGCTGTAAAAATCAGAATAAATACTGTGTTTTCTTTTTGTAGTCTTAATCTAAAATCTTTTTAAAGGAAGGACTCTGAGCTAAGTCAAGCACAAAGGAACACCATTTTTGGTGGTCTCTAAGGGACTCATATAATATGTAACGATAATAACCCTACCAATGCCATTTCTACTCTAGCATTTCAATATACTGTAGATTTGCACCAGCTAACTCCTCTTGGTTTACACCAGTGCAAATTAACTCCTCACAAGCTTAAATGCAGATTGGCTTGGTGTGGTGTTTTTGCACCAGAGGACAGTGTCAGTGTATAACAGTTTAGTCTCCAAAAATGAGAGAATTGTTTCTCTCACTGGGATATTTGTGAACTTCAAAATCTCATATAGGCATTGTTTCAAGAGGAAAACCTCTTTCAAATGTATCCCTTGATAATGAAATTGCAACTGAGGTGTTGGTTCTTGCCAGCTGTTAAAAACCTTGCTGTGAAAAGAGGATACAATTTTAGAATTATAGTTCATTTCACACTCATCAAGAAAATACTACTTGTCTCCCACCAGTGGAGATTATTCTTCACGAGTGCAATGCAGCTTATCCCAGTGCAACTCTTGAAGGAAAAGTGTCAATCCTGTTCTAAATCTGGAGAATGAAACTACTTGGAAAAACGCAAAGAAAGCAGTTTACTTCGCTTCTTCAGCATAGCAGTTCTTCTCTTCTGAGAGGTTTACTCAGGTTGTATGAAGAATTGGTTTCACTGTCAAGTGAAGTTTAATGATAAATCTATTGAAGTCAAAGTCAGTGAAATACTGTTAGAGTACAATTACCAAGGAAAACCTTCAACAGAGAAGTACAGCTGTAGGGCATAGTCTTTCCACTGTTTATTCCAAGACTGCTTTAGATAACGTGGTAGTAGTATAGATTTATATTTGGCTTTTTGATAGTCAAAATACAATACATGCAATAGGTACTGAGTTTCTCTTAATTTTGAGGATTTTTATTAACTGTTTGGTCTTTTTTTTTTGTAATATTAGTCTTGAAATTTTCCAAAAGTTGGACCCCAACACAGTAACTGCGAAGTCTTCATTTGAAGAAGCTTTTTTAGGTCTGCAGAAACTGTTGGCAGCTGTGAATGACATCCTCGAAGGAATTCGTAGGTAAGCATTTAAGCTAGTCCTAAAACCTAGTGAGAATAGTATCATAGAATGGCTTGGGTTAGAAGGGACTTCAAAAACCATCTGGTTCCAACCCCCCTGCCATAGGCAGCGATGCCACCCACTAGATCAGTTTGCCCAGGGCCTCATCCAGCCTGGTCTTGAACACCTCCAGGGATGGGGCATTCACAGCTTCTCTGGGCAACCTGTGCCAGTGCCTCACCACCCTCTGAGAAGAATTTCCCCCTAACCTCTAATCTAAATCTCCTCTCTTTTTATCTTAAAACCATTCCCCCTTGTTCTGTCATTATCCAATTGAGTAAAGAGTTGCCCCCCATCTTTTTTATAAGTCTCCCTTTAAGTATTGAAAAGAGGCAATGAGGTCTCCCCAGAGTCTTCTCCAGGCTGAACATCCCCAGCTCTCTCAGCCTTTATTCATAGGAGAGGTGCTCCAGCCTCTGAGCCTCCTTTAACAGCCCCACATCCTTCTTGTGCTGGGGGGCCCCAGACCTGGATGCAGGACTCCAGGTGGAGCCTCACAAGGGCAGAGCAGAGGGGAACAGTCACCTCCCTCGACCTGCTGGTCACACCTCTGTTGGTGCAGCCCAGGATGCAGTTGCCCTTCTGGGCTGCAGGCATGCACTGCTGGCTCATGTCCAGCTCGTGTCTGGGATTGCCCCGACCCAGGTGCAGCACCTTGCACTTGGACTTGTTGAACCTCATTAGGTTCACGTGGGCCCATTTCTTGAGCTTGTCCAGGTTCCTTTAATAGCAGTCAATTAAAGCTATAAAAATCACTAAGCTGTTGATGCTAAACTACAAGTTAAGTGTGCATGCTTAGATTTAAAATTTTCAGTAAAATATCAGTATGTGTATCTAGAACCATTTCTTTGTGACAAGGGAACAAGAAACTGTTGTGGGCATCCAGAGCCCTTGTAATGAACTTTCTCATTTATGACTTGGGATTTGTTTTCCAGTACTTGATGACAAGCCGCTGACATCTGCTTATAGTGAAACAGCAGCTGTGACAGGATTAAATGATACATTAGCTCTGATGGCAAGAGCTGAGGATAATTTAGAACATTTATTTTTCAAATGTGAGGCCCACTGGATTTGGGGCAAAATTCCAATATAGCCACACATTTGGAGGATTTCATTGTTACCAATCCTACAGTATATTTCTTTAGTCAAAACCTCTATCACAGCAGTTGATAATCAGTTGAACTCTCAGATTTGGCAGGATATTCCCTCTCTTTTCCTCTTCCCCCCCCCTCCTTGTTTTTTCTAAAGTGTGCAGAGTGATAAAAGTGAAGCTTCAAAAAGATTAAGGTATTTCCTGTGTAGTCTTAGCTTAGTCCTTATTTTTTAGCAGTAAAGTTTATTCACCAGCAGGAACAGCTACAGAAAGTGCCTTAAATTCTTTTGATAGTAGAGTTCCCTCTGTTTCTGACTTTAAAGGATGTTTGTAGGAGATGGTTTGTAATGGTGGCTGAAGTTCTAGTAACTGCTGCGAGCATCCTAAATTGTTACAGGCTTTGAATCTAAGAGTCTAGAGGTATGCCAGTTAGGAAAACAATATCACTTTGCACAATTCTTTGCATCGTACTGATGCACATAGATTAGAAAACTGTCCAAAAAGATGCATCCAAACAACTGCGCTTGCCCTGTACATTAATAGTGCCTTTTAAGTAAGTGCTGAGGTATACATTTCTGTCATAGACAGTTAAAACTTTGTTAGATGGTCTAAGAAACACTTATTTTTTTCCAATAAGTATTTTTCCTGTATTCTTAATTTACTTAGTAGTGAACTTTTAAACATTCGTTATCAGTACATAATGATGCTCATTACAATGTTCACTGTCATCACAGAATGATAGAATGGCTTGGGTTGGAAGGGACCTTCGAGGTCATCTAGCTCCATAAGCAGGGATGCCACCCACCAGATCAGGTTGGCCAAGGCCCCATCAAGCTTGGCCTTGGACACCTCCAGGGATGGGGCATCCACATCTCTTGGCAACCCGTTCTAGTGCTTCACTACCCTTACAGTGAAGAATTTCCTCCTAATGTCCAGTCTAAATCTATCCTCTTTTAGTTTTAAGACCGTTCCCCCTTGTCCTGTCATTATCTACCTGAGGAAAGAGTCCTTCTCCATCTTATAAATAAAAAAAGACCCCTGTAAGTACTGAAAGGCCTCAATGGGGTCACCCTGGAGCCCTCTCTTCTCCAGGCTGAACATCCCCAGCTCTCTCAGACTTTCTTCATAGGAGAGGTGCTCCAGCCTCTGGTCATCTTTGTGGCCCTCCTTTGGACCCTCTCTAACAGCCCCACATCCTTCTTGTGCTGGGGGCCCCAGACCTGGATGCAAGACTCCAGGTGGAGCCTCACAAGGGCAGAGCAGAGGGGGACTGTCACCTCCCTCAACCTGCTGTTCTTGCAAGAAATCATTTGATATCAGTTTATATATCTGGTGAATGAGATCTAATGTGAATTTCATGCTTTGAGATCATTATTTCTGTATTACAGGTGTGTTTTTAGTACTTTTTTTCCTTTTAGCACAAGCAACATATCTATATTTTCCCTTATGGAAGAACTCTTTAAAAATAATGTGTACTATTATATCAGAGAAATCTATTTTTCAAAAGGTGTGCTTTTTGATTAGAGGAGTATCTGTAGCAAGATTCAGGATTCTGTCAGGATTCAGTCCTTTGACTTTATTTTAAATGGAGAGGCTATTCTCTGTTCCATGTAATTACACTGACAATCAGTAATGCTTATGAAATCGTTTCAAAAATTAATTTGGTATTCCTTAAAATATTTTTTTTCGACCACTAGACTGGAATACACTATGATTCTATGCATGAATTTTCTTGGAGAGGTTTCATTTTGAAGTGCTTATTCTGTGTTTGTTCTCCAGAGTTGCAGTAGGGGGCATCGTGGAGCAAGAAACTCAGAAAGCGTGTAATCTGTTTTAATCTTAGTTTGAGGATTTTGAGTAGGTTTTCCAAAGTCAGAAGTCGTGTTTATAAATCATCATAGTCTTATGTGTATTACAGGGTGCCAAACAAAAAGTGAAGTTTGCAAATGTGAGGATGCTCATTTTACCTGGGTTGCTCAGCCTTTCTAAGACTTTACTTAGAATATATTTTTTTATTTTTATTTTTTGGAAAAAACTGCCTTTCAGAGACTTAAAGTTAACTTAATGGTTTGATTACAGCAAAGGAAGCATCTGGAGAAAACTTAATGAAAAAAACTTGAATATTTGGAGGCAATACAGCATTTAGTGATAAAATGTAAGCCTTTTCTACGGTATTTTCTGTTCCTTGTTGTGTAGAACAAAGAAGAAAGAAATTGTCTTGTGAAAATTGGGATGTTCTATAGATTGTATTGAAAGTACAACTGCATTAGAAGTTCAGATTTTCAGATTTCTAAAAACAATTAGAAAAGCACAGTCACAATTTTTGAGATAAGTATGTGATGTACTTCCTCACAAACAAATATATTCTGTGTCAGTGCTATGGCTATTCAGACTGATAACCAGAACACAGTTATGACAAATACAGATATTAAAAAAGAAAAAAATCACAGCTGTTTGATAGAAGAGTTCTTACTAATAGGTGTTTGCATTATACTCTGTTCTGAAACTTTTGTCATACATTACAGATGTTTAATTTTATCTTTGCTTCTTCCTATGATTATGTTGGTAGCAGAATAGAATGTATGCTGTAAAGTGCTGCATGCCGTAAATGCTTTACAATAATTCAGCACTACAATAAAGACAATAGCTAGTATGGCTTAGCAACTGTAGATAACCTGCCTGGTTCTTTTGGCAGCAGGATTCTTATTTAAGCAAATACATGTTACTTTATAGTTCTCTCTCAAATATTGCTGATCCTTGCAGCTCTTGTTTTATCACTGTTTTTGAGATTTGCTCACTTAAAAAAAAGGCTCCTTTCCACTTTTGATTGCAGAAGGCATCATATCTGTTCAACATATTACATTGACCAAGAATGAATGAACATTCTTAAACCTCTGAAATTTATACTTGAAGTTATGAAGCCATGAAATGTTTCTTAGGTGTACAACAGTGCCAAAAATCAGCACCTCATCTATCACAATGTCTTGGAATTTATCTGGGTGTTTCTCTGGCATGTTTAAAGCAATTTTACCAAGTTATTTATAAAATTTCAGGCAGGAGAGGAGCAAGAAGGCTTGACTGATTTGGAAAATCTTTTGGCATCCTTCAGTTGTTCCAAAGTGATGATGGTCCATAAGTCATTTTACATAACTAAAATATTTTTTAAAAATAGTTTTTGCATGGAACAATATTTATGCATGTTTTCAGTGATCATTCTTGTTTGTATATTTATTGTGGATTATTCATGTTGGATAGTATTTGGAACTAATTTACAAAGGGGCCTAACTTAAGTCCTGATCCATGAAATATTTTCTTGGTTTTCAAGTAGCTCTCTGAGGCAACAGAAGTATTTCTGCACCTAGGGGTTTTCAGGATTGTGCCAAGTCTTTCACCACTCGTAGAAACATTCTTCCACTGATTCTGGTGGAAGACATTTGGGCCCTCCCTATTTGGAGAGAAAAAAAGGTTTGGAGAAGAAAGAAGAAAAGCATTTATCACAGATAATTAGCTCTTAATAAATTTTGTTCTAAGAAGTGCAGAATGCATCACAAGAGACCGCTGCTAGCAGGTGTATATACTTGAGATGTATTTGACAGTCTCCTAAAGTTGCATCATAACTTCCCTCCACTTCTGCATGCAGGATATGTTTCTTCACCTGATGAAGTTAAGGCGTGTGCCAGTGCTAACAGAAGATTGGAAGTACTTGGAGCTTTTTAAGATCAGTCTGCTGAAATATATTTTGTTGCTTTTAAAACATTCCCTTAGCATAGCATACTGTTTGGAATGTTAGGAACAGACAGCTCTTTTATGCCTTCAAAGGCTTCAACAGCAGCATTTAATCGTGTCTGTAGGGGTTTATATAAGGCCTCACTTTCTCTCAGCTGAGTATAACTTGTGATTCAAAGGTTTGTATGCACCTCTGGGAATTTTACATGGGAACCTTCTTGTGCCTTCATGTTTCCTGCCCAAGTTTTAGATAAGAAATTCTTTTAAACAAAAAAAATCTTAGTCTTTTGTGAACTGATTTAGTTATTTCTGGTTTTGTTATTTTCTTCATCTGTATGCTAAGAAAAAAATGTTTTGTTCACATGCCAACTTGAAAATTGCTCACAATTTTCAGCAAATAATCTTAGATACAGTAGTCAGACGTTTACGCTAGTAGTGTCAGGTATAAATATAGTTATCTGTGACTGCAGTAAGTAACCTAACTTCTCCTTTTTCTACCTGAATAGAACTTCTGCTCAAATTTCTAATATTTTTGCTTGTTTGGGAAGCACTGATATAGATGAGGAATCTATAAACATTTGTAATTTTAAAGTATATTTCTTTAAGATCTCAGTAAAACAGTCTTCAATGTTTGATGTTGAGAGAGAAGAAAAAGCAGTGGTTAAATACTGCAGCAGTTACTATACAGAAATTGCTTGTTAGAGTTTTTCATAAGAGTCCACTTGCTTCTTTCATTACTGATTGAGAGGTTGGTTTAAGGTTATATTTGGGTAGCTGCAGTAGATTTTTTTCATTAAGAAATTTTGATCAGTGTGATTTAGCGAGGAAGTAGATGCAGAGTAGGTGTACGTGCAAACATGTCCAGATTTCCAAATGTACATCTCTAAAAGTTTGTTTTCTGTAACACAGAATAGTGGCTACAGGAAATGAAAGGAATGTGAAGTGATTTAAAACAGTAGGCAGCAGCAGCAGCGTAAAATCCCTGCCCATGTATTCCAAGCCTGGAGCTTGTATTCAAGCTCCTATTTAGTTGAAAACAACAATAAGTGTTTTTATGGGTGTTGACCTATTAAGAATTTGTGGGGGAAGTCGCTGTGTAGGCGCCTCTCTCGATGAATTCTTCTCAGAACTCCCGGTATAGCGATGCTTCCTCCTTAAAGACAACAAATACCTTTAATTTGAAGATATCGTAGTGCTTTGAGCCAAATGTTAGTCATGTTACAAACCCAGAAGTAACAGTTGTGACTGTCCAATCCGCCTCCATAAAATAAGCTGCAGGACTTAACAGTAAGCTTAACATACTTATTAACATGTTTTATTTGGATTTTTCAAAAGAACTGGAAACACAGCTGGATTGTACATCCAGCTGGGGTCTGGTGAGCTGAACTGATTGTTAGCGGTTTGCTAGTACTGTTTGGCACCAGTACAGAAATACATGTGCTTTCCAACTTGATCCCCTCACCAGAAATTAAGAGGAGGAGAAGTGAGGGTCATCTTGGTCGATGCCTGGAGTGCACGGTCTGGGAGGTGTCACGTTAAGTCCACGGTTAATACTGTGCTCAGAGCTGGAGGTCTAAAAATGAACCTAGAACGAAGGCCTCATAGGCTTGGGGAGTGACGTTCAGACGGGTTCTCTGTGAAGGTAGCCTTGCTGAGAAGGGCTGCAGGACACGCAGGGTCTCAGGCCCTGGGGAGAGGGACACGGTGAGTCGGGTGGCCAGAAGTCCTCGTGCAAGGTGCAGTATGGTCAGGAGACAGTGTGGTTTCACCCTGGGCCTGCTCTGCCCTCGGTCTCTCCCACATCCACGTGCTTCTCTTCCGCAGGGCCCAGAAGCCTGTAATTCCTGCAGCTCTTCTTTCTCTCCCCAGCTGCCCTTTCCCCCAGGTGAAGAGCTTACTTGGCTGGTTTCCCACCCCAGCACTCTTCCTTCCCTGTGTGTTCTTGTCAGAGCAGGAGGATACGTGGATGGGCAAATTTTGCCCCCGCGTGTTGCGTGGTGGCCTTTGGGGGAGGTTGCTGTAACGCCTCACCTTCTGGGCTCTGCAGCGCTCTGCCTTCCGTTCTGTGGAAACAGTTAAATATGCGGGCTCTCCTCTTGGCACAAAGCAGAAGGCAGAATGGTACAAAAATCAGCAGCAGTGGATACTACACTTTCCCAGGCTTTGGTAGGCTCGTTTGTTTATGCCGTGGATGAGGGCTGTGATAGCCAAAGCTGATGCATTGTCCCATGCAGACAGGGCTGCTGGCTCTGGCTGCTCGTAGCTCGTCAGTGGGAATTGCAGCGGCGATGCACTTCAAGCTGCCAAGATTCCCAGCGCTTACGAGGATGTTTGCCAGGTTGTCTGTGCAGGGGGTTTATGCTGTCGAAGTTGATAGCTCTCTCACTGAGGTAGCTGTTGAAGATTTCGAGGTATTTTTAGGAAAGCTAGCCAGTGGGTTCTCTTGCTGACTTTTATTTGGCAGGTCTAAATATTCCGCTTTAAGGACTAAATCCTGGGTGCATCTTTTTATGAAGGGGGTAAGAATGTGTGACTAATTTTTGTGAACAGTGGTAATTCCTGTGTAAAATCATGATGAAAATAAGCAGCAGACTTACAAGTTACGATAAATCCTGGAGTGTGTCACTCTCTTCCAGCATGTTTAAAATACGGTGTCATTTTTATCTGGGATTTTTAACTGATTCTGTTAGTTTTCTGTTTGTTTTTTCTTTTCAGTTCCTAATTAATTCACTATAAAGGCTTATGACTTGCAAGGGGAGGGAGGGGGGAAGAGAATTGGGGCACTTTCCCATGGGAAAGTAAATACAGTTTCCCAAAAGCACAGTTTTTTTTCACATTAAATCATTTTCTTAATCTATTTACATACTTAGAATGTAACATAAAGCAAAGTTTTATCAGGATTTCTTAATATATGTAAAGTGCTACATGATGTTTAATGTAATACAAGTATGTTCTGTTTTCTTTCCTTGTGAATGCAAATTAAGTTACACTGAGGTATAACTGGATTATATCTGCTTAACTAAATTAGGAGAAGTAATTTTTTTTGAGCAAATCACTTCCTTATTGGATCATTTTTTGGAGCCTTGTGGAAAAGGGCTTACATCCCTCAGCCTCACAGCTCTGTATGGAGACACTGAAGCTACGGGTTTCTTCAGGTGGTGTCCCTGAACGTAGTGTGTAGGACAGGGATGAGATTCGGGGAAGTACAAGAACGTTGCTGGCTGCTCTGCGCCTTCTGTGGCTAAATGAAATAACAGTACTTCTGTTAAAGTAACACCTCTCTGGCTGTCAAATCCTAGTTTTGGTTTTCAGTATTGGGTGTGAATTGGTTATTCTTAGAAGTAGCAAAAATGGTATGGAAAATGTAAAATTTGGGCTGTATGTTAACGTTCTGGAGGGAATGAGATACTACATTGGCTAGTGGGGGAAGGTGTTTTTAAGCGTGTTGGTTTTCTGTTGCTCCACATTAATGCAACATGCTTTGCTTATCTGAAACAAAAGGCTTTTAAATATTGCTGGTTTTCAGAGGAATTGTTCATGAAAATATCAGTTGAATTTTTAATTATGAAAAGCCCTCATAGAAGGTCCTTACAGGCATAATATGCTCACTTTTAGTTTTTTTTAGAGGAGTGGAAAAGGATGGGTGGAAGGGAAAAATTTTCAAAAGTTAGTCTCCTTCTTGTTTAAAGAAAATAGATTTTTTTCATGAAGCATTTTTGATTGCTATTTTTTAATTGTTCTATAGAATCATTTTTCACTTAAAAAATAATTAAAAAATTCTTTTTCAGAATTTTGACCCCAACCAGTAGTTTCCAAGACATTTGGACACTCTACAACTTCCTCATAAGCAATGAGGTATGAAGTTTTTGTTGTTTTGTCAGATACACTTCTATTGCAGTTTTCTGATTATTTAAAATAGTCGGGAGGTTAGCTGTCTCATCGCTTTATTTCCATTAAACTAGAGTTTTGAGGATTATATTTTGTTTATTAGGCATTAGACATAAAAATATTTTTTAGCTGATACCTACCAAAAATTACTAGAATCTCGTCTAGAGTTGCTTGCCTGACTCTTGGAGCACTCATTTGTTAAGAGGGGCTTGTTGTAGAGAGTAAAAGCATTGAAGCTGAAGTCTCCAAACCACCCCTGACACAGTCATTTTAAGAAGATTTTTGCTAGAGAAGAGTTTTGCTAGGTTAAAGGTTGGCCAGATGATCTTAAAGGTTTTTTCCAACCTAAATGCTGCTGTGATTCTGTGATTCATTGCGCTGGGTAATTCTATGGAGAATCCTGTGTGTAGTTCAGAGAAAAGATAAATTTAAATTCTCAGTTATTCATGAATTCTAGCTCATTTGTGGTGAAGGACTTTAAGAAGAGAAGTAGAAATAAATGTTTACAGTATGATAGAGGTGTTTTTAGTCTACTGCATTTTTCAGATTTGCAGTCCTCTTCTGTGCAGGAAAATACATTTATTGTTTTTCAGACCTGTACATATGGGGTGACCGTATTTATGGAATTAAAGCACATCAGAACTTACTTCGGTTGCTATAGATTTACAGGGTAAATTAAGAGGGGAAGAAGAACAATTGAAGGTCGTCTACATTTGTGCAGAAATGGTTCAAAAATGGAGCTGGGGTGGTATCTGTCCCTCCCACCATGTACAATCATGATTGTTAATTGGTAATATTTAATATAATAGCACATAGCATGATTTTATTCATTTATGTACTGTCTGAACTAGAGAGCCTGTTAGATAATACATTAATATCTGTTATACCAGCTGTATAATTTTAATTGATATGCAATACTTGGTAATTTACTTTGGTAATTCTTTGCTCTTTGTTCTTTGTTTTAGATATATAACAGTATAAAATTTACTGCTGAGGAGCTTTACGAGTGTGTTTCACAAGAGTTATATCGGTAAGCCAATTACTGACCACATCAAATAGGTTTGGGGACAGCATTTTACTATATACCAGAGTAATGTAAGAGAAATTGTTCTGTTAAATAAAATAATTGCCATCCCAAGAAGGGGCTAGGGATGAAGAATGGGGATTTTTTTTCTTAAGATATTCTGTTAGAATGTGAGAGGACAGAATATAAATTAGATAAGCCAACAGCACCCAGAAGGAGATTTTCAGCTGTTTGACTTGAGGGCAAGGTGCTGGTCCTGCTACCCCGTACCAGTTTTGGATTCATGGCTTAGTGGCAGACAGAGCCATTAGGTCAGCATCTCTTATAAGGTAGGATAGAATGTGAGACTGCATTTAAATAGATTTGATTATAACTGCAGTTCCGTTTGTAGCAGAACTTGTCATGACTATGAGAACTTGAAGTCATAAATTAAGCCATTGTGTCTAGTAAAGTACGGTTAGAAAAAAAAGGAGAACCAAACTTAAGGTTCCGAGTTCTGTTTCCATTTTACTTATTACAGTTCAGTCAGAAGGAAATAAACGATCTGTTGTACAGCTGAGTTAAAGACCTTGGAAACATTAGTCCAAAAATAAGTGTCATGCAAGTCTTAGTTCTTTGCTGGAAATTTTCTGGCTCATAAGGTTTTTTCTGAATTTGTGTAATTGAGGGCTTGTAAAACCAGATTCAATGGAGTTTTTAAAATGCCATGAATTTATATAAATAAACATATTTTTTTAATAAATCGTGAGTGGATAATAAAAGGTAGATAAATATTTTATTTGAAGTTCCTGTTAAAGCGTATATATAATGTGTATATATGAATTAACTGTAATTTACCAGAACATGAAGTGTGGTTCCATGAGCTGTGTAAAAGGCTTGCAGATTATTTTAGCCCAAGTAGGGAAATTGTTGTGAAAACCTTCCACTTGCCTGCCTGGATTGATACTGATTTCCTAATTCTTCTGTGAATTTAAGTGTTCATTGCTGGGTGGTGGGAGAAAAGTTAGGCAGGGAAGGGAGAGATTGCATCCATGTATCAGCTGAGACAAGTGGTCTGTGAGCTTAGCAGGCTTCAGCTGGTGACCACAGCTCCCAAACTCCAATGTCTGTTTTCAGACATTAGTGGTCATTGTTGTCATTGTCTAAAATGTACAGTGTTACAGCCTTGGGCATTGTGCTGCGGGTATCAAGGCAACTCCAACTTCTTGATGTTTGAAAGGTGTTCCCAGGTCCATACTTTGTCAGAGGGCCCCAAAACTGGGAGTGTTTTTGTGACTTCTGTCTGCCACAGGAGGTTCCATGGCCAAAACGATGTTCTCAGCAGAACTTTGGTTTCTGTGATGAGCGGTGCTACAGGGTGAGGGGGATGTTCTTGTTAGCTAGAGGTTACAGGCTTTGAAAACATACAAAGTTAATCCACAGGATTTTAAAATCCCTCTTATGCCTAACTCTTGTTGTCAGTTATTACAGGAATGAAGCTAGGTGCTATAACAGGGAAATAAAACGTAACTCCAGCCAATAAACGTGGGATGGTAAATGAACTTTTAAAAGGACTCGGTTTGAAGGAGGTGTTCCAAGAGCAAAGGCACAGGATGGAGGCTGCTATAAGGGAGGCTGAATGACTTGGGCTTCAGCAGAAATTCCTGAACAAAGTGTTTCCCCAGTGTCAATTACCAGTGAGCTCTTTACTTCAGACTGGCCCCTGAAGGAGGTGGCTTAGTGTAGGATACTTGTACTGTGACTGTTCCGTTCTCAGGATAAACCAAAGATGCTCTCTTCTTGAGATTTTGACCCAAAGGATTTTTTCTTATCTGGAGAAGGACTTATTAAAGTCAGATAGCCACAGCTACGTGCACAGTTCTCACTGCTTCCCTATCTTGATGTGGTGTGGCAGGCTTTGGTGTCTCAGCAGCCTTTGGAAGATGCCAGCCCAGGTCTTTACGATATAAAGATCCAGAACTTAAAGACATGAATGTAACAAAAGTCTGACCCTTCCCCAAACATCTACTTATTGCCATTTTTTGTGTTTTCAACAAGTGAACAATACAGGTTTTTCCAGTAAGACACCAGAAACCTCTCTGTAACTGTTCCGTGGTGTAAATCCTGTGCTAGTATCATGCAACTTAGCATTTCAGCCATTGCACAGCAGCTGCTAGAATAACGTAGGGGAGATTTTAATTAGGTATGGGTGACTTATTACCCATGTCTCAGCTGAGATATTTCTCTGCGCCAGTTTTTAAGAACTCTCTAAAGACCGTTGAGGCGCTTGCAGCATTGGCGAGGTTGGACCTGGTGATGGAGCTCCTTTGGCTGGAGGATGGCTGGTTGTCAGCGCGGCTCTGCCAGTGCTGGGCGTTATGTCTAGAGAAATGCTGTTCGTTTTAACTGCTCTGCAGTCGTCTGTGCCGGCGGGCTCATCCCCCAACCTTAAGTGACCTGTGAGAATGAAAAATACTGGGGGTATGGTGTCTATCCTTCCAACTGCATCCCTGAGTTTGGATTGCATTACATTCAAATATATTTATATATATATGTGTATGTATTTCAGAAGTTGATCAAGTGAAAGAAAACCTAACAGATCTAGCTGATGGGAATAAAATCTGCATGGATACAGCCATGGAGAAAGTAAAGGGCATAAATTTGTGCTTGGCATGGTTTAAAAAGGAAAAAGATTTAAGAGGCTGGTCTGGTAGCCCTCAGGCTGCACTCATGTGATTTTAACCCTGCTTTTTAAGGAGAGTCTTTTACATGTTCTTTCCAGCAAGTATTTTGGAAAACCAAAGCTGCAGAATGTTTTTTGTGTAAGCAGGTTTAGGTTTCTCCTTCACAAAAAAAGGTGTATTAAATAATCAGTCTCTGTAGTCAAGAGATCTATTGCGTGTGTAAATATGCAAACACGAGCGATGCTTTCAATTGTACCTACCATTAGAAAATCCCTGTTTCATCAAGAAAGCTGATGTAAGTGGCCTTTCAACACTGATTAAACTACCTTTGTGTATTACAATGAAAAGCAAAACATCCAAAGCAGCTCTGCCACTTTGCTGCCTTGCAGTTTGGCTTTTTTAAGGTATTTGTGTAAAATCCTTGTTTTTAGCAGCTTTAAGTTCCTGCTGTTTCTTGCATTTTATGGAAATTGCCTCTACAACTATATAGATCACAACTGCGTAGTTTGTCTTCTGCAATATCCTTTTCTAGTTAAAAATGGAAGTAAATTGTATTTTCTTTGGGTCAGGACAGCAGGTTTCAAGCTGTGCAGCCTCTGTCTTGGTAGGCAAGCAGCACCCTGCGGTGGCTGCTCAGGCTCAGATGTTACATTTGTCTGCAAATACTGGCAATTACCCAGCAGGTAACGTGGGGGAGTGCTTGCATCAATAACTTGGGTTTGGACGCGTGGATTTTTTTTTTTTAAACCAACTAATTCAAAGTTTGGAGACAAAAACAAGAACAGGTATTTTGACAAGTTTACAGCTTAGAGAAAAGGCAAAGTGTGCAGGAAAAAACCCTCAAACCACATGAGGAGGTACAAATGCAGCAGACCTGTGGTGGTTTGGTGCCTGCAGGTTGATTTTTAGGAAGTGAGACATGGGGAAAGAATGTCCTGGCTCTGGTCACTTTGCCAGCGCTTACTTTACGCACTCTGAAGATGGAAGGTTTGTTGTGCTTCCTTTCAGAGGAACCACTGACATTGGAAAGGTTTTCACGTGCCGAGCTACTATTTCAAAACCCGTCGCTGTCTGCCAGCCTGCCCTGTGTTCCAAACCAAACTTTAGGCTTTTTTGACTCCAGAAAGTGTTTCTGATATTTAACTTTCATGAGCATAAGCTTATAAAATTGTTTCTTCTTCTGTGATTGGTGGCGCTCTAGGGATTAGCAGAAAAAATACAGACATCAGGCAAGTGCGTGAGCCACAGGACCTACTATTCCCACTAGAGAATGAAGTTAAATTTTCCACATGCCTAAAATGTGGATCTGTGTAACTAACTGCGGGTGGAACTTGGTTCTGTGAGCCAGAGATGTACAGGAACTGCAGAGCTGAACTGCGGTTGGAAATGGCAAAAGTTGGTGTTAGCTGAAGGCTTGGTTTGTGTTGAGATTGAAATAGTGTTTGCTGTGTGCCTCTTAGGCTGTTGCATTTTAAAGGTTTCATTGCAGGATACAGCTGGGAGCATGTACTGGTTAGCTGGCTCTGCAATAAGCTTACTTTACTTCTACAGCAAAAGATTAACATCTGGATTTCCAGAGGTACGGAATATTCTCTGCTTTTGACAGTGTTAAAGCACAGTAATAGAATCCATTGGAATTCTGTTTTAAAGCAATATGCTGAAATGTTCCTGTCTACAAAATGGGATCCGCTGTGTCCTGATAGCCTGGTTTTGTATCTTTTTGTCTCTAGAGAAAGACTGGAAGTTGGATGTTGCCAACTGGCCCAGCTGGAGCATACTATTAAGCAGTGCAACGCATCTGCTCACATGGAAGCAAAGAACAGGGGCTGGCTGTGACACTTGAGTCAAGGTGTGGAGCTGCAGTGCTTACCCCCCTTCGTTTGCCTTGCCCACATGAAGTCCTGCTCCTCAGGGACAGGGTGGGAGGGAAGGGAATACTCACGGAGCCAAAAAAATCTGCCTTCTTTCTCAGTGGTGCCATTTTATATTTGAGTTGAAGGGAAAACAAAACAAGTTATACATGTATAACATTAAATGTCAGAATTTCTGCCAAGAATTGCGAGCTAGTAGAATTTTCTGTCTCAAGTGAGGGTCTCTGGATCGATCCAAAAAAATCTGGGACACACCAAGATGTGCTGGACTGGTGTTCTAAATGCTAGAATTTTGTGTTGGAAGTCAGAGCTGTTAC
Source organism: Oxyura jamaicensis (assembly GCF_011077185.1). NCBI lineage: Eukaryota > Metazoa > Chordata > Aves > Anseriformes > Anatidae > Oxyura > Oxyura jamaicensis. The sequence goes on along the minus strand of NC_048900.1, from coordinate 15,113,755 downwards.
TAATAGTTACATGGTTATACAGAAAAATAAGGGTAAGGTTTTTATTTTTCCTGGCACTCTGGAAGTGAACAGTGTGGGGAAAAGAGGGTTTTATGATATCTAGGCTCTGAACAGACTGGAAGGAAAGCAGCTGACTACAAAGCCAGATGCCCATGATGCTTGCACTCCTACAGATATGAAGGACTAAAACACAGATGCAATGTATGTGTCCTATGTACTGCACTACGTAAGGCTGAAGGGAGGATATAGAATGAGGAAAGAAATGGATTAATGATTGTTTTATTTAAAAACAAACCAACAGACAAAACACACATGCACACCACAACTCATGTGTTTGTCCTGAACCTCTTTTTAAGTACTTTTGTCAGAATATTCAGTATGACCTTTTCCAATGAAAACTCTGGGCTGTTCACAGCAGTGAAACTAGGATCATTTGTAATTAAGCATGTGAAATATGCTTAAAAAAAAGTATTAAGTTCAGAGGAAAGTGGCATTTTTCCATTGTTAAAATATTCCCTTAATCTTGATGCAGTAGAAAGTTGCTAGAAAAAATTGTCTGGTAAATTCCTCATCCTTCTGTCATCTTTTCTTGTAAAGACACAAACATTTTTTCCTGTGTTACACACAGTGACTTGTCTCTGCTTTTAGGTGACATTTCTCATTGAATGTATTGTACATTGCTTTCTAAAACTGCTTTAAGTCAACAAAACTTTCTAATAGCCATTTTCAATGCTGCTGTGGCCTTTAAAGCTACCTCTTTTATCTATGTATTTGTATAGAGATGAGATGACCAGTAAAGTTCTAGAAGTGTTTATTTTGATATTAACTTTTGGATGTATTTGTAAAAATCTTTATTGTAAAAAAAAAAAAAATCTAATTTATTATAATAAATGACAGTTAATTCTAGATGATAGTGTTGCTTTGACAAGCTTTATTTTCACTCTATTTGCTTAACTGCTGTGGATGCAAGTTTAATGCAGTTCTCTTCCCTGATTTGAAGGGCCTAGTGCTAAATAGCTTGTAAAAGTAACTATCAGAGCAAAATTCTTATTGGGGATAGTTCCACTGACACTGTTATCCCACAACTGTGGGCAAGACTGTGTTCAGATGATCTTGGCAGTTCCTACTATATATGTAGGAAATCAGACCCACTTACGTGCATTACAGTTGTCTGCCTTAGCTCATGGCTACTTCTGATAATCTGCCACCTCTCACCCCCTAAAGTTTAAGACACTACTTCAGCTTTTCTTTTCTTATAAAGCCTCTTCCTGTGAGAACACACCCAGTCTTACAGCTTGGTGTAATCAGTAACTTCTTGGTCTTGTTTTTCTGCCCTGCTGTCCAGCTGTAGTATTTTGCTGATGCATTACATGGTGTCAAGTAGAAACATGCTGTAGCAGAAGCCTGTTCCTAGTGGTAAGTAGCATCAGTCCTCTGTTACCATGTTTAGAGGTGAAGCAATCAAAGCATCGAGGTCAAGATAGCGTGGGGACAGAAACAAGCCTGACCACAGGTGCAGCTTTATTTCCTACACCTACTTGCTTAATGCTTAGGAACACACCTAAATGAAGTTTCTTGACATGATTCAGACACAGGATTAGTTTCTCTTATCACCTTCAGTACCACCACACTTCAGTTCACGTGGCCCCTTGTAGGAACAATGGTTTCTCAAAACCCAGGGCAGCAGCTGGATGTGGTGAGCCAGGCCTTGGGTGTCTGCACCCATGATCTCAAACCACAGGCAAGTGGGGTACACAGCCCTCAACTGCCCTACAGCTGAGTTGCAGCAGTTCAGTTAAACATCCTATGTTGCTTGCCTGAAGCCTCTATGCACCTGAAATGCCTATTTCAGTGGTGTAAGTTGTTTGTAAACTGTCTCAAAGAAACAAACACCAAGACACAGCACAGGAAGCCTGTGGTGCAAGGATTTCCCAAAAGGTACCTTTAATGTGTTTGCATCAGCAGCAAGCAGTTAAGTGCTAGTTTTGGCACCAGGAGTTTAGATGTGCAGCACTACACATTAGACACCAAGTCATCCAAACCAACATTTTATCCCTATGAGTAGAGGAAGTGAACTAAAACATAGCACTATGAGTACATACAAAGTCAAGTTGTTGGTGTTCTATCACCTGTTCAGTTTATAATATTAGAAAAATAAACTTAAAACAGTTACTAATCAGATGAATACATTTTCATTGCCAACTTCAAAGAGTTTAAAAAACATGAGAAAAACCCCACACTTAAGTTTGTTTTACAAATGTTAGGTCAACCCTAGTAACAAAACTGCTGTACAGAAAGCACCCTCTACGTTTTTGTCAAAATATTTGGAGCCAAAATAATTTTCCCATGCTAGAAAGTCACAGCTATGTTATGTTCAGAAACTCCATTTGGATCTAATGAAAGTGTTGCATACTAAGTTGCAATATTGTAGCAGAGGCAAAAGCTCAGAAGCTCAAGTACAGTGGTAAATTGCAGTCCCACTCAGTCTCTATGAACTCCAAGGTCTTTTTGCTTCAATAACCATTTATCTGCCATTTTCATTTCAACAGATAAAATACTCCGTTGAGTATATAAAAACTGTTATAAAAAGGCAATCATAAAAGATAAGGTATTGGCAGGCATGTCAGCTTTTTTAATAAAAAAAATAGCCATTATATCTATTTAAATAAGGCTTCTTGTTACAGATTGTTCCAGTTACTGAAGAAAACAAGGCCTGATGAAAAACGATCCCCCATAAACCTTACACTTCCTGCCCCAAGAACACATTGTACAGAAAAGAAAACATCATTTAATGTGCAAAGTGACAAAAACAAACTGGGGGAAGCTCCTGAAATGATATGCTCCATCTAGTTTCTCTTGCAGTATCATCAAGTCTTAAAAAAAAAAAAAAGCCACCCTGAAACAAAGTTCTAAAATACACAAAAAACCCTTCATCTTGATATTCTTTCCAAAACAAATATGTACAGCACATTAATATGCAATATGCAAAAGCTCTGTGTTGCTGTTGGCAACATCTATGCCCTCCCCAACCCTATTCACAAGTGTACCTCTACTAAAACACAATTACATCACTAAGCCTGTTAGTTTGAAATGGGAATTTAATTCACCTAAAACTTGTAAATTTTTGTGTAGGGGCTCCATTCATTTGATTCAGGATTGTAGACTTCAATTGTGTTCAGGAATTCGTTGCCATCAAACCCCCCAACTGCATAAATACTGTTTGCCACCGTTGTGATGCCAGCATTGCTTCTCGGAGTAGTCATACTTCCCATCAGCTTCCACTCGTTTTTAGCAGGGTCATACATCTCCACACAGCTCACCGCATGAGAGCCATCAAAGCCTCCACCAACAAAGAGTTTTCCTATGGAAAAAGAGACAAAATGGGTGTTTCACTAAGCACCCTCTATACTTCCAAACACAGCCTTCCTTTCCTGGAAGACCAAGCCAGAGTGAAGAAACGTAGGGGTTTCCTGGCAGAAACTTGCTTTTTTCAAGGTCTGGAGTCACAGCACTGATTGGTCTGAAGTAATTTCCAAAGCCCAAATTCAAACAGGTGGAGTTCTGGAAGCTGCAAGGCTGATGGTGATGTTGGGGGGGGGGGGGGGGGGGGGGGGGGAAAAAAAAAAAAAAAAAAGAAAAGAGAAAGAAGGGCTGGGGGAGGAGGAGATGCTCCCCAAGTAAGCTTTTCATTTTTCCGGTTACAGTTTTTAAGTAACTGAAGGCATAAACCAAGTTCCTCCTGTATTGTTTCCTCCCTTTATTAGAATACAAAGGACCACACCTTTGTGTTCTACTTTCACTGTAGCTCAACATGAAAAATTCATTAAGCATAAGAGGCTGCGTAAGACTGCAGAAGCTTACCATCGTGAACAGCCACTCCAGCTCCCCGTCGAGCCATGTTCATGGGTGCCATCAGAGTCCAGGTATTGTTCTCTGGATTGTAACGCTCCACGCTGCTCAGGCAGTTCCACGATTCTGCTCCCCCAATTATGTACAAATACCCGCCGAGCTCGCACACTGCAGACTGATGTCTCCCTGCAACCAAACACCATGAGTTACAGCACAGAAGTAGTGTATAAACAACCTGCCACAGCAGCTGAAAGTTAACCAGCTTTTTTGTTTAAAATCCATGGTTTTGCAACTGCCCTTTTTCCCCTCCCTCCCAAATTGCACAGCAGACTTACGGACATTAAGTGGAGCACAACTTGTCCACGATTTTGTTAGAGGATCAAACACATCACAGTTCTTAAGTCCCTTTTGGCCATAAGGATCTGAACCACCAACAATGTAAAGTTTTCCATTCAGGGCACATACTCCTATTCATATAGGAAAGAATAATAAGTAAGCTAACAAATTAATAAAGAAAATAACAGTTGATCAGCTGCAGATGTGTTACCTGCATTGCAACGATTGGTTCTCAGTTCTGGAACAGGAGTCCAGTCATCTATTTCTGGCTCATACATTTCTCCACAGCTCAAGTCATCCGAGTGGCCATTTGACCCACCCACGACATATAGCTGCCCCTACGTGGAAAAAATGAGTACCTTTCACATACAAGTGGTCAACTCAAAGCATTATCACTTTAGTAACCTCGTAAATTCAATCAAGCAACTTGTATTACTGTTTTAGAAGGTTTCCAATATTTGTCCCACCTATGTTTACATAATCTCAACATATCATCTGATCTCCACACACCATTAAAACTGCCATCTGGAACCGAGCTCTCGGTGTTCTCATAGGTGCAATGAAAGTCCAAGCGTCCTTCTGCGGATCATAGCATTCCACTGTGCGCAAGCATTCCTCTCTGTTATATCCACCTAAAATCAAAAGGTTAAATGGTATCAAACTTCCAAAGACCAATTGCACCCCTTCCAAATTGAGCAAGCTGTTTTAAAGAACTGTTACTACTTCTCTGACCTGCAGCGATCAGCTTGCCGTTAAGTTCAGCTGTGCCCAACCCAGACCGAGCGTACTGCATCGGAGACATGGGCTTCTCTATTACATCGTTTGGCTGAAGCTCAAAGCTCAGACTCTTCAGCAGTCGTGGCGTGCTGGTGGGAGAGCTCTGAGGGCTGTTGCGGCCATGCAGGAATATCACGCACAGCACGCCATCCAGAACAGCGAGACACAGGTAGGTATTACCTGTAAGTCAGGAGAATGGGAGAGAAGACCGAAACGAATGACTTAAAACTTTCTGGGTCAAATTGTACACACCACGGGATTTCTGATGGACCTATGGACACAGGATCAAAATATTGTGATCCCAGCTTGGCCCCAGCTATTTTAGAAACATGCCACAAATTACTGTATCATCAGTTAAGAAAAAGTGTTGTTTAGAGATGTTGAAGGGAACCCTTGAGGGTTAGAGGTAGGGGGTACATAACACCAGATGCATCTTTTAGACAACTCCCCTGCCTCCTCAGATACTCACTGGAAGTCTTCTCTGAAGCAATGATTTTCCATTCATGTTTAGGACTCTGAACAGTAGCACTTGGAGAAAGACTTCCAGAGGAGCTGCTACTTATCTGCTTGTGATCATTCTCACGTGGTGGCTTCTTCTGCAAAATCAAAAGGCAGCTACAGAAACCTAGCCAGAGACTACTCCTCTTTCTACCTTTGCTTCCCTGAGCTAATACATAACTATTCACGAGAACACTTCAGCTATAACCTCCACAGAGCATCACGTATAGCCCACCTACTGTTGCATACTCAACAACAGTAGCCAAAACCACTCTACATCTTAGCTCGGTACTCATTTCATCCTCTGAATGCACCTTTGTACTGCTGGTGTATGACTAGAAATCATTTCAAATTCCTGGGTAAGAATATGCATTACTAGCAGGTTTTTCAAGGCTAACGAAAAACCTCCATCTACTTGCAAAAAAAATGTTTTACAAAGTAGAAGTCACACTTGAATTCTGCTTCTGGAATTTGAGTTAATTGTATAAAGCTGTTTGGAAGTGAATTAACTGTTCTCTTCATTCCCTGAAGGTGAATTAATTTCGGTTCACTGTGTTCAAATTAGCCGTTTCTTGGATTTTACTCCCTTGATACTTCCCACTAACAGGAGATTACTGCTCTCTTTTCTACTTCAATTCAATTCATACTGTAGTTTACGTTATTTTGCTAAACTAAGAAAAGCCAAAATTTCACATTTCAGCCACAACTGGTTGGGTTATGCAGGCTTTTTCTGAATCAGAAGAACTAAAAAGGGGGTTAAAATTCCATCTATTTTGTTAAGAAGAGACATAACCACAGGACCAAAATTTACAGTGCCTGCACAGTTCCCTGGAGTCTGATTTCTGGAAATCTTATGACAGTTTCCATAGAATACACCATCTAACTCATCGATATCTTACACAGAGTTTGACAGCTACACTCAGCTTTGCATGAAAACCCATTCATTTGTGGATAGCATTTCTGTTTCTGAATCTTCATTCAGTTAAGAGCTTATTCTTTTACCCTTAAACTACCTCAACAGGCACTGACATTGCAAACATCTGTAATTCAGAAATTTTAGAATTACTGACCCATTTTCCAGACCCATTGTCTGTGGGCTTTTGGTGTTCTCTTGACTGCCTGACTTTTCCAATGGCTGGATGCAAATTTCTGGAATTGTTAATTCCAGTTATCAAAAAGGATTTAAAAAAGAAAAAGTTGAGAAACCTTTGGCCTTATTTCTGAAGAAGAAATTTTTGAAAGTTCACCTCTTAGCTTTTAACTACTATAAGGAATAGCATCCAAAGGTAGTGAGATCTGTGCAGGTTTACTAAGAAGAATTACAAGTAGAACATCAGCTAACTTCATTTTCATCTCCCTTCACTTCTAAAATCCACATTCAAGATGCTACATAATCATTTCCTAAAAAATTTCAAGAGATATATACTTGGACACATCACTTAGGAATTAAAATACACAAACTTTTAGCTCAATTAATTTAAACAAACTATGTTTGGATAAAGCAACTGATAATTTACATTTATTAGCCTTTATTTATTTTTGTTTGTTTCTTAATTAGTTTCCATTGTCCTAAGCCACGTGTTTTTCAGGAGCTGAGAATCAGTACCATATTTGGCTGGAAGTAAAAAAAAATAAAAAAAAATCTCAAAAAACACAAGACAAAACATCAGCTCTCTCTGGCTCAGAAATTATTTACTGATGCTTTTTTAAAAAACTCTTGCAAATTATCAATATAGCTGAACAAAAGACATGGATGCTGGCATCTAAAAGATTAGAACTTACGTCTGGAATCTTTTTCTGTACCAAAATCTTAACAGATGCATAAGTCATTCTCATGAACAGGAAAACTGCAAGCCAAGTAGTCAGTCCATGATCCTTTTCAGTCTCTTGGGGATGATTTCCTGTACATTTCTACTAAGCTACAACTGACCAGCTACAGCTGACTGCTTCTCTACCTTTTCCTCCTTCTAACAGCCTAATATTGATTTAGAAGTCAAACCTAAAGCACTAATTTTGCAAAGGCTCACTTTGAGACAGTCTGCTGATAAACCGACATTAGTCTAAATCATTGTGTCCAGCAGTTTTGATGTGCTTTCTTGTCATGTATTGCACCATTAAAGCTACTGCTGCTTCCTCTGCTACAGTATACAAGACTTCAGGTTGCTGTGAACTGCTCCAGTCTATCTGAGGTTACCTCGGACTCTCTGCAAGTTGTACCTGCACAAACTGAATGTGGTCATCATCACTGCCATACACCTCAGCCTGTCCATCTAGCAGATTTCCATCAAGCAGCTTGTGATCAGCTGAGTAGTACAGCGTTTGAACCTGCAAAAACAACAACAGAATACCCATGTGGCTACTGTCTCCATTAGTACTTAGCTATAGGCAGATTACAAAAGGCAGTCGCCAGCATACTTCTCGTCATCTCATCTCAATCTAGCGGAATGACAAAACTAAAAGGAAGCAGATGTCATGGTGGCAATCTTCAAACATTGGATGAAGGTTCCTTACTTTCTCAGCTGGGAAGAAATCTTCGGTTTCCAAGGACTTCTACTGTTTTTTTCCAGCACAGAAACATTAGACAAGCAAGAGGTACATTAATTTGCAGAATTACACAAATTCACAATCTCATGCAAGCATTTTTGTTATCCCGCAAACAAGTTTTCTGCTTTGAAAAATACACATTTATGTTGACCAGAAAGAGTTAAGGGAAGCCAACAGTGGACTCTAAAAGAAAGGTATGGGGATGAGGGAAGACAACACAAATTTAAGCTCTGGAAGAAACTGTTGTCCACGTCTAAACATCAGATGCAACTGTTTCACTGAAATGCATCTGAATTTCAACATGATCAAAGCTTAATTATTTCAAGAGGAAATACACACTCGAGAAGGTATGACAGTTATTAACATGTACTTTTGCCTATACAAGTGTTTCTGAAGATCTACCGTGCCTGTAGCAACAAAATGGGAAAATTTTGATGTTTGGTGTCTATTTCTAAAGCCCGTTTTTTCCAGCCAATTAGGAATTTCGATTCCCCACCAATTTTTCCATTAAAAACTGCCCAGGCTACATCTAGTATCATTATTCATGAGTAAAGCCATTTAATAACACACAACTTTAAAAATAATATATCCTGTAAAGGAGTAAGTAAACACCATTAAATCATCATCATCGTTCTCTGCCCACAGCGGATTTTCTTAGGAGAACTGGGGCAGGACTGCTGCTTCTGTACGTGTCAATACACTTGAGGTTTCTTCTTGGTTCTTCAGCCTTGGTATCCTAGTTTTGTTAATAAACCTATGGGGAGATAAATCAATGGGGAGGAACAACCATTAGAAGCTTTTACCTACTTTGCATTTACAAGTAAAACCTGCAAAGGAAAACATCAAGAATCTACAGCAAGTTTCAGTACCACCTCCCCAGTTCTAAAGCAAGATACATGCCACTTTTGAGATTACTATACAGCACAAAGTGAGCAAAAAAGGAAAGCGGAAGACCAGACTGAACAGTTCATTCAGCTCACCTGAACACCCCCCCAGTTTCTCAGCTTAGGGGTACCTACAGTAAAATTTAAATTCTTTAGGGTCACAGTTAAAAAAAGCGGAAAAAAAAAAGAAAAAGGGATCATCCTTCATATTGATTTTTTTATATTTAAAAAAGAAAAAAAGATGTTTAATCCCATTTTCTTAAAGACTAACCTCTTCCATTAGATCTTCCAGGCTGTCTCCATTCTCCCAGATGCTGCGCTGTACCCAGTTGATTACCTTTGTGTACAATTTGCCATTGCTAGGTAGGCCAACATTGTCTTCAAGCATTACTTCAAGCTTGAAATACAAGAGGAAGGGAAGTGAATTACTGGCTGATTTACTCCACAGGTTTTACCCTTTTATTTGCAACATACTGTACTTTACATAGTGAGCATTACTCCTGCTTTTCAGTGGAGCTAGAGGACAGCAGGAGCTTTCAGTTTGTGCAGTAGAAACTAGTAAGCACACTGCAGTACAACACACTGCAGTACAACTGCAGTTATGTTTTATGCTAGACAAGGATGACTGCATACGCTCTACAGTCAAGTTGTACATTAGCATATTATACAGAACGTTCATGTTGTTTTTTAAAACTCAGCATACTATGGCTTCCCTTTTGGAAGCAGGAAAACTTTACATTTGTTCCTTGGCTTACTTTTTGTAAAGGTGATTTGCAACTCCCTTCACATTGCCTGCAGTCCCATGCCAAAAGTAAGTCTACAAACTTAGCTAACCTTTAACCGTGGAAGTTTGAGAAATTCCTCCTGTTCTGAAATCTGCAAAAGATGTTCCTGAATGTAGCCATCAATCTTGTTCAACAAACGTGAGTCTCCCATACAACTCGCAAAATTTCGGTAAGAGATGCAGCTCTGAACATCCATCTTGGAGAGCAAGTAGTCACCACAAACCTTTTAAGAAAGGAAGCTGCATCTTAATTTACACAACTTTTATATGTAAAAATTATCCACCCCAACACACAGAAACATTTTTTTTTTTTAACTGCAGAACAGGGACTGTTTGTCTGTTGTCATCTCCCTGCACTAGTTGCTGTAAATGAAATGTCGCCTTCCATAAGAATATGCATACATTAGAAGAAAGTCCTACACCTATAAAAGATACTTACGTATATGCGTTTCTTTGCAAACCTGTTCAAAACTGCCTACCTACAATTAAGTGAAGATACAAATCCCAATTCCCTTGTCAAAGGCATCCCCATTTTCAGCAAGAGCAAGCATTTTGGAAACCAAGCTCAAAACTTAGGTTCTGCAGCGCGTAGGCTATTCCTTTTTCACATACCACTGCCACAGATTTGCAGAGCCAATTATGCCCCCCAAAACAACCAAGCACATCAGTGCTCCTGTGAACCTTAAGGTTATTAACCAGCTAAGATTCATAAGCCATTTTACTTACACATATGCACAAATAAAAACTTAGCTTCAAAGATAACACGAACTGAAGCAATACCATACTGATGTCACTCAAATTAACACTATGGAAAAGCTTACCCGCTAAGCACTTTTTCCACAGAATCATTTTTTAGTCCCATTACCACCAAAAAGCATAACATTGTCTGACTGAGAAAACAGAACAGACCTCTGGAAGAACTGAGAACTGTACCTGCTTAACTCTCTCCATCTTCAACTTCTTTGCGGCTGAGTATACATCTTTCACCAGTTCTTTATCAGCTTTTAACCTATTGAAGAAAGAAACGTAACTTTGTTACTTCAATTCTTTATAATTAAAACTTGCCCTCTCTCATTTCTCAGACAAGTACTCACTGAGCAGTATAGGCGTAGTTCAACAGAACTTCAACAGCATCTGGATTGAGATCATCAAATTTGACATGGGAAATTCCATGAGAATCACTATCACTATTGAAGATTTCAAACAGGTAGGGACTGCAGCAAGCCAGCACAGCTCTGTGCGCCAACATCTCATGCCCACACACCTTTATTTAAAAAACAGATAAAAAATCCACAGGGTTGTAAGATTTTCTTTAAAAATACATTTATATTGTAACACAAAGACATTATACGAAGACCTTCCCAAGTGAATGGCACGATTCAAATCAATTTATTGATCAATAAATTAATCAATACTGCCTTCAACTTACATCACCTGAAAAAACTCATTAGTGTTGTATGGTGCTTATCTCAAAGTATTATCTGTTTTCTTCTTTTAAATATGGATTTTCCCAAAATATATATATAGTAGTATAAAATATAATGAAAAAACACATTCAGCCATAATAATTGAGAGGAAAAAAGTTACCTGGAGTCGGACATCGCAGAACTGACCACTTTTACGTAAGGCATTTAGTTTGGCAACAGATGACTCGATGAAATTTTCATCTTCAAACATCAAATATCCATTAGGAATCATTTTGGAGTTGGTCTGGCTGAGAACAGAATGTGTATCACTTACAGATATAACATTTTGCTTCCGTATAGAAGTATAATTAACACATCACTTGCAAACATTCATAAGAACTTTTTCAAAAGAATATCCACCTCAAAAAAAAAGAAAAACTACAAGAGTACTACTGCTGATGACTGTGTTAACAACAAGACTTTGGATTGACCAGATTAATGACTTTTCAAAGTGAGATGCTCCACAACTTTTTTTTTCCCCCTTTCAACTTTTCCACATCATGTCTGCAGGTACCAGCTCCAAAAACAGATGCGGAACCCGTGCTTGCTCTCTGTGAGCAAGTTGGAAACTGCTGCATTAGGCAAGTTTTATTTCCTTCCACGAAGATCAGATCTGGAAGATTCATTGCTATTTTCTGCTCACTGCATAAAATGTCATATTGACCAGACTTATTTCTGCACAGACCTAAAAAGCTGCTACATCAAAAACTAAGAACTGAGAATTTGAAGTAAAAAAGGGAAGTCAAATAGCCACAGATTTTTTTTTTTTTAAAAAAAGTTGTTTGATTTTGTGTATGTAATGGCTGAAATACTTCAGAGTAGCTGAAAACTGTAAGAGAAAACAGATTGAAACATATTCTGTATCACCACCGTGTATTTTAAGTCCTCATGAAGCTAAAGCAACTTCCCCTGAACATCTTACCCACATACAAACACGTCACCTTGTGCAACTTGGAGCAACATATGCAAAAGTAAAATCTCCTCAACAATTTTAGAGGAAATAATATATGGAATGCTAGTAACATTATCAGAAATAATTTATATTTCCATCTGAAATTTAAAAAAATGCGAAGATTAAACAACCCCCCCCCCCCCCCAATAAAATACAAAAATTGGAAATAAAAAACCAGTACAAAAATAATAGCAAGCTCCACATAAATAATTCTAGCTTTATTCCGCTTGTTTTAACTTCACTTAATACAGAAAGTATTTGACTGTAAACTGGCAATAGTCTTACTTCCAGTTGTTTCTATTTGCATAGATTTACAATGATTGCAATTTAAAATTAAAAAAAAAAAAAAAAAAAGAGGACAGGAAGTTTTTAAAGTCTCAGAATTTCAGCAAAACTATTAATTATTGAATACACATCTACCAGTATTAACTTACCTAGCAAATATATTACTGTAAATTTTTAACTGGGAGGTCTTAAATTATTCCAATGGTATCCCTGTGTCAAGACAGAGCACTTCAGTTTCAGTATCCTCTGATAGGGAAGATGTTTGTTGAAATGCAAAAACAGATGTATCTTTGCAGTTGCAATATGGATTCCAAAACTATCAGGCTTGAAGATGATGTAATCAAGTCCTTAAGAGCTATAGACATGAATTTCTTCTGTGATAATCGTGCATCATAATCTGCAATGAGGAATTTATCAAGTAAGGACAATATATAATGCTACCACACATTTCTGGTGAAATTTAGTCTCCTGAAGTAGAAGTTCCTGACCCCTCAAAGCCAAGTTTTCTATACAAAGAGAGAACAACCTGAGAAATTCCATATTGACACCACTACATCCTCATGTCTAACAACAGGTGCACCGTACCAATTCCTATGCACACAGAGACAAGATAGTAGCTACATCAGTATTTAGAAAAAAAAAAAAAAAGAACAGCTGAATCCAATTTTCAGACAGTTCCTTACCAATCCTGACTTTCAGCACTTCCTCTATCTAGATATTACTGCTTGCTTACACAAGAAAAACTATTAAGTAACAAAACAAAAATTACTAAACATATATAAAAAAGAAGCCACTCCACATGCCTCCTACCTTTTGTTTTTCCTGTACTTGTCTACTTGTATCCTTCTTCTCCTAAATGCCTAAAATGGACCGAAGATGGATTAAGGACACGTCTGAAAGGACTGGGCATGTCTCCAGTCTTAGGTACTTCCAAAAAAATAACTATAAAGTCAGAAATTGCTGTTTTCTACGACACCCTCTTGGATAACGAGTATCCTCACTACCCCTGAGCAGAACCCTCCAGCTGCAGCCAAGCCCCACGCTGGCACTGCAGCCCGGGTAGATTTGGTGGGGTCCTTCGTGCGGGGCTGTTTATGCCGGCCTTTTTGGGGAGGGAGAAGGGGAGGAGGAGCAGCAGTGGGGAGGGAGCAGGCAACAACCACCCACTCTGGAACTTTCCATGACCCTGCTGCTGCCTCGGGAAAACATCGATCACTTCATCCACTTGAGTTCCCCGCTGCAGTTCCTGAGTGATATTTGTAGCTGCATATTACATGCCGTGCTGGGAGTCAGGTTTCCTCAAAATAGGTGCAGCCCATTTCTCCTTGTCAAAACTTAAAAGTCACCTACAGAGCAGGTGGAAGAGCCCCATGGCTCTCCTGCCCGGCCACAGGCAGGATCATTTTGTCGGGAATTGGCCCTCCAGACTTCAAGCAGATCAGCAGCAGCTCAAGCACGGGACCGATTCTCCCTGGCAGCAGGGGGCATTATCCCACAGCACAGAAACTGCTTCAGTCCATCCCTATCAGCTTCCCACAACCCTGAGGACAGGCCGTGGCAGTCAGCAGACGGCCAGGTAGACAGAGTTAGCGTTATCTACATTTGGCCACTAGCAAAGACACGAACACGAAGGAAACACCTGCGCTCAAGCAGCAGCGGTGCCTGTCTGCCAAGCAGGGCCCCCAGCACGGGGGGCACCGCGGCACCCCAAGGCACTACAGCGTCCTACAGCGCGCTCTCGTCCCACCACACTTTGCTGGGAAAAGAATCTCTGTAGATTAAACGTATGCTTTTTTTTTAAAATGGTCCTACAGGCCTGTTACAAAACTGAAACCGAACTCTATTTACCAAACATTATTCAACTGGAAGCTTTTGGAAGTCAATGCTGCTTGCCTTATTGGTACAGCAGGGAAAACATCTCCAGCTTCTAAAGCAAACAAGGAGTTTCACTTCTTAAAAACAAAACAAATGACCTGGTGCTCACGCTTCCTGCGGAGCTTCATCTCATTTGAAACATTCTCTTGTTCAAAGCTGCAGAGATGCTATTTCAACACAAGCGTGGCAGTGAACTAGTTCAAAAAGAAGTTCTAAGAAAGTAGCAGAAGTTGGGCTTCATCAGGGCTATTTTCAAATGTACAAGAGCTACAGCCATGAGACCTCCGAGTTTGCAATTTCAGGTTTTAAACCTGCCTTTTCCCTCCCAGGGACCACCATCTAGCCACCGCTCACCTGCTCTGAGGTCCACGATTACCAAAGCAAGTTAAATGTACATTGCTCCCATTTCCACACAGGCTTCCAGCCTGCTTGCGCATTGCATTATGTACTCCCTTGTTCAATATTCACTGGAATTGCTGCTAATTACCAGTGTCAAGGCTTTGGGTAGATTTCAAGTTACACGACAACTATTCAAATAATTTCAATTAAACGCCAGAACCATCCCCATTCCGTCTGCATCTCCAGGCATGTCCTGCCATGTTCTGTTCTAACAGAACAACTTAATTTCATGGGCAGCATTTCAACTTCGTCCCGTGTGCTCGCTTACAACCTTCAACACCTATAAAGGGCATCCAAAATAACTCTGGACTTAAACAAAAGATCTGTCCTTTAAAGTGTTCCTTTGCACATGAATGCAAAACTCTGCATTTATGCACCTAGCAGTATATTCTAATGTTTTCTAAGAGTTTGAACATCTTAACTACTGCCGCTAAGTTTTAGTACTGCTGTATGCAATCCATGGCTAATATTAGTATTCAAAAGTAGCATTAATGAATATGCTTGTGTTATTTGCATTCTGCATTCTTTCTGTTTTGGTACACCAACGGTAGAACAATTGTTTTCATCAGTTAAAAATCGACAAAAAGCCAAGAATGACAGCATTTTCTACTTAAAAGGCTATAAAAAGGTACTGCAAACAAATTCCTTTCTATGGTCACTTTGAAATTTAAGTAACCTTTTAATTACCAATTTTTCTGATTTTTGCTTGTATTCCCTTCTAGCTCACCATCAAGAACTGTCACCAGAACTATCAGTATTTTTTTAGTATTATTATTTTTAATTCTCCAGGGTTTTTCATTTTTTTAATCAAGTGTGACAGTCACAGATCACTGTAAGCTAGGTAGAGCATGAGGTCTGATACCTCTGAAGTTACTTTTCAAGCTCCATCAAAATGGAATCACTTAAAGACTTTAGAGCCACAGAACCAGCATTCCAGAGCGGGATCTGGGTATCTCCATTCGAGAAAATTCCTTCTTGAGAGAAGGCCTATTTCCTGCACATAGTTTTAAACCAAAGCAAGGAGCGAGTGATCTGGGTTTGCGTTGTAGTTTTTGCCTTAAGCATGTTGACTGGTGCTGCTGCAGCTGGGCAGAGGAATGCCCCAACTCAGGTGCCTGCTTCTCACTCGACTGAAACTTCACTGGGTTCCTGTAACTGTGGTGCCCGAACACTTACCCGTATGCACAGGCTGAGATCTCCATTTCCAGTGGTACATCTTCGTATGGAAGATTCACAGCTCAGATACATTTTTCCACGATAAGTTCACTGCACTTAATTGACTCCCAGAAGAGAAATTTTCTCCTCTTAAACTCATCTTGTGATTTCACTGCATATACACTTTAAGGTGCATTTTCAAAAGACTAATTTAAATAACAATGTCTTCTCATCTTTCACTACCCTCTCCTCTTACACCTATCTTGCAATGCAAACACTACTGAAATATGATTAGGTCAGGCAGTTATAAGAGCAATTAAATGTCATAATTAATACATTTTACATTGTTGGTTGTGTTTAGTACTTACAAACCCCTCACACAGAGAATATTCCAACATCAAAAATATTATAAAAAGCCATTAAAAAAAACTGCATTAGGATTACTGTTGAATTTCTCTGAGGTCTTAAACCCGTTGCCATGACCTAGGACTGTCCTCTACAGGGCCACTTTCAGGGACAGCACGCGCTGCAGCCTCGGGTGAGGTACCAGGCCGGCAGGTCCCTGCGCTGAGGCTGCACATGGCCAAATGCCACACGTGCTATTTATTTTTTCTGCCAGCTGAGAACTTGGGTCTAGTCCGGTGGTACTTCCACATGCAGTACTTCAGTAAAAAATTAAAGTCGATGCTTTATGCCAAGTTTGCACAAGATTTTTGCCACATTAAGGTATTACCTCTTCAACTCAATGCTAAACCATTTATTTTTCAGTTAATGTTTTAGTTTAGGAGATACTTTTAAACCTTTGATTACAAGCTGATGCCTGTTGATAGAATGATTGACACTTGTTGATACAGTGGAACATAAATGGAATTTAACACCACAGTTGGTGTTCCTAGATGTTTTCTGCTTGCTTTCTGCTGGCTTTCCTGCTTTTCACAGCCTAGTTCAGAAGAAATGTAGGTTGGACCTATGAGTACTTGCAGTCCCTTACCCATATCATAATATATTTTCATGTCTGGGTTTGCATTTGGGTAAAATACTAGGGGCTAAGACATATACCAATACACCACTCACTGAACACTCAACTTCTTTACACCAGTGATTTAATACAAGTAAAGACTCATAGATTATGTATCAACTTTGGTTTGCATGTTTTCTTTTTGGTTATTTTCCACTACTGATTTAGTCTCGTTGGTAGCTAACTATGACCTGTAAATGAAATTGCTGTGTTTTGCTGCAAATCAACCCACGCCATGCCCCATGTCCCCACAAGGGATAGAGCATTTACTACCACCAGTTAAGGACTGAAGGGCAAGGAGAAAGTGCTGTGGACATTTTCCAACACTTCTTACGTGTAGTCCAAGAAAATGCAATACTTGGACTGTATTACAGAGAGCAAGGCTACAGAGCTCTGTATACACAAACGTGTGCTTGAAGACTTAGAAATTTTTACAAGAAGCAGGTTTTGTGCTAGAATGTTACTCTCCTCCGACTACAACTCAGCTGCAACACACCAGCTGCCCAGTTAGGACTCATTTCCAGTGCTTTTCTGCCATGCTTCTGACACAGTCTCTTTCACTCTCTCATGTTCCTTTTTCCATACTGGTTCTGCACTTCCTCTTCTCCTTTTCCACCTCGTTAAAGCTTTTTTGTTGTTGTTCTCATTGTCTTTGCCTACGTTCTCTCCCATATGTTAAAACCTGAACGTTTCTCTCCCACCCCCCACCCCCATGGATTTCTACCAACACGCTTCCTACAGTTCTTCAAATGTTTACCACACAACCAGCAAACTGTTTGGGCTTGTTTGTTGTCTCATCCCTCCCAGCTGGGCAGTTTTTGCCTTTAACACTCCCCACTTCTTAAAAACTCAATCTGAGGAAAAAAAAAATATACCTATTTACAGTAGCTAAAGTACCGTTTCCTAATTGGCATGCATTTGCTGACTGTTGCATCCTGTGCTCCAGGAGCTGGGTTTCTGGCGACAAAATCCACCCTCTAAAATTAAACCAATCTCACCATGGCAGCAATACATCCTGCTTAGTTCCTTACTTTGTAGATCCCTGACGGAAAAGAATAAATGTGATGTCTACACACCCATCGCTGAAAAAAAAAAAAAAAAGAAAAAAAAAAAAAAGAACTTCCCCTTCACAGCATGTGACGAATAAGGAGAGAGTGATATGATACTGAATTTCCACTAGTCTGTCACCACTCGGCCTTGCTATCCTTCTTCCTTCGTAAGTTACTCGGATGCCTCGCCTCTCACTTTGTCAACATTTTTTCACCCTCCACAGAGCTGCGACCAATTCGCGTTTTATGTTTCTGGGAGTCTTAGGAGCAGCAGTGAAACTGCCGAGGCCGGGGCGTTCTCGTCTTGGGAAGCCTCTGAGGCATGCCGAGAGGCCGCCGGCCAGGCGGGCTTGCAGGCAGACAGCACTGCCGCGGCTCTCCCCCTCCCCTCGAGCGTTAACGCCCAGAGGGGGTCTGATTTATCGCCAGCCTCCAGCAGCACCAAGGGGCCCGCAGGCCGCGGTGCCCCCGCGTTATCTGGCTCCCAGAAGCGGTGCGGGGGGGCCGTGCCCGTGGCCGCACGCCTCCCTCGGCCCCCGGCCGCGACCCGCCGCGCGCCAGGCCCGGCTCCGGGCGCTCTCCTCGGGCGGCCGGGCTGCCTGACCTTGGGGCGCCGCATGAGGCCGATTCACGCCTCTTCTCCTCGGCGCAACTTCGGGATTTGAGAAACGTTTACGAAAAACGCACAACACCCCGGCCCCGGCCCGGTGGCGGGCTCTGCTCGCCCTGCCGGCCCCATGGCGCTGCCCGCCTCTCCCGCCGCCATGCCCCGCGCCGGGAACAAAGAGCCGCGGCCCCCCGCTACCCCCCGGGCCCCGCCGCCGCCCCACCTGGTGCCTCTGAGCGCAGACGACGCCGTTCATATTGGGAGGCTCCAGGCTGCGGGGAAAGCCGAGGCGGAGACGCAGCCCCAGCCAGCCGGGAAGAGGGAGCGGAGCGGAGCGGGGCGAGGCGGCGGAGGGACGGAGGGAGAAAGCGAGGGAGAACGAAGGAGGCAGGCGGAGCAGAGCGGGAACGCGGGCACAGCGCCGAGGAGCCGGAGCAGGAAGAGCCCAAAGCCCCCTCCGCCTCCTGCGGGGCGGGCGGGAGGCGGCGCTGGGGCGGGCGGCATCGCGCTGCCGAGACACGGGGCGGCCGCGCCCTCCCGGCCTCCGCCCTCCTTCCTGCCCTCCATCCTTCCGTCCTTCCCTGCCTCCCAAAGGGGTTAGGGCAAGGCGGCCGGCGGGAGGACGGGGGCGCTGCCGCCGCCCGAGGGGAGCGGGAGGCGGTGGCGGCCGGCGGGCCGTGAGGGGAGGCGGGAGGCCTTCCCCCGGCAAAGCGCCCCCGGGCCCGAAGGGGAAGGAGGCGGCGGCGCGAGAGAAGGCAGAGGCTGGCCCTGGGCCGTGTCTTTGAGGGGATGCCCTCGCGCCCTTACTGGTAGCTCTTAGCTCAAGCACGCCCAGTTCGGTGATTTTATTTCTCACACCTAGTCAGGCCTTTCCTCCTCAGCTATGGTGGCCTCCCTTCACCTGGGCCTGTAGCTGAAGACAGCCAGATATGGGGACAGGCATAACCCGAGGGCAGCTGGCGCAGTGCCGGCTGCTCCCCGTGGCAGCCTGCCCTGTGTGGCAGCCTGCTCCAGCCTCAGCCTCTGCGAGCCGCTCGGGTAAAGGCATTTTCCCATCCGAATGTGAAATATGCCCCCGCTTTTCAAGATAAATCATATCTTCCTAGACAAAGGAGTTTTCAAACATCACTGCTGATAAATGAGGGGTGTTTGAAGTCCTGTCTGTTTATTATGTGTTTGCATGGGAGATAGCATAATGGGTTTCTGATTCATGGCTGGAGCCCTGAGTGCTACTGCAATATCATAATAAATAAAACATGTAGTTGGATGAAGTCTGAGGTTCCTTGCTTATTTCCTAATTTAAAGCATCAAGGTCACCTGGAAGGCAGTGATACGCTCTTTCTCCCTGTACTTTCTCATGGTTCTGAGGCCACCTTGGTTAGAAACCAGGGAATTTATAGGAGGTTATGTTAGATGCAGCTTCAGAATCTAAGCTATCAAATGTATAAGATGTATATGATAATATTTCCCTATTTACCTAATATTCTTCAAGAGTCTCAGTAGAAAAGCATATTTTGAAACATTGGAGTTGGATGGTTATGAGGTTACAAGAAGAGAGCGCTTCAGTGTGCTGAAAGTAATTGTCTTGTCTAATGAGAGGTGAACAGAGGCATTAAGCCACAGGGACAGTGCTCAGGTGCACATATCTAACCACACTGTGGAAACGTGTGTGGTAACGCAGCACCCATGCTGGGCCCTCTTTCCAGATTCTCATACTGCCTGCAGCAAACTGAACTGTCTTGGCTTCTCACCTCTCTCTGATTTATTTCCACTCCCTGCTCCTTTCAATTTTTAAATTACTAGCCACACCTCAGTGCCTACCTGCCCACTCTTTGCTTTCTTTATGAATGAAGCTTCTTATTAAGGACATTCTAATCAAAGGCAGTTGTGGTAAAGTTGGGAGGGAGAGGGAGGTGAAGACAAGGCACAAGTACTGTGATCAAATGAAACAGTTCTGGGGATGTTCCTTAATTAAGTAAATCTCGGTATTACTCAAGCTGCTGTTACAGTATTCTTAGGAAAGGATACGTCTTTATGAGTCACCGTTAATTTTCAATATCAACTACTCTTAGTGATGTCAAAGAGCAAGCAGAGCATCTTCTTTACAGCACAGTTAACAGGTGGGTATTTCCAGTTCTTTTCACATAGATCCTTGTGGCAAAGGAACATGTTGGTGCTTTTTGAGACTGGCTAGACTCTGATCTCGGGCATTGTCTTCTTGGAACCAGTTGCATTATGATCAGCCAAACTCATAACCCCAGAAAGCTGCTTCTTGCTTTGTGATTCACATAAAATCAGTATACGTTATTAAAACAACATTGTTACAGCTGATAGGTGACTGTTTCCTGTGATGATGGAAAAGCCTTCTGTAACATGCAAATAAGTTTATTTAAATTTGCTAAATGCTCTGGTATCTGTCTCTATGAAACTTATGCTAAATATTAGACACGATTATTACTCTTCCTATAAGAGAGAACAGTGAAAGTGAGATACAGGTGTGCTCTCCTCAGCTGTCACTTTTGCTCAAGAAAGCAGGATCTCAGAAATACTCAGGTATTACTCTCTTGCTTTGTTTGTATGAAAGATATAAAGATATAACAATCCAACGGTAGATTTAACATCACACATATGAGTACATTTTCTGCTTGAGTTTCACCTAGGCTGCCCAATGGCTTAGCCAAAAGTGTATCTTGAAATCTTGAGCAGCTTTACATAAATATCATAATTTAAATGACCAAGCTAAGATAGCAGCTGCACCATTCCCCGTGTTACTGAACTGTGGATGATACACGTTAAAAACTGGTAGTCAAAACTTGGCCACTGGCAAGCACTGAACGTCAGGAGATCACTCTATCTAGATGAGGTCTCTGGATGGGAAAAATCTGCTCGGTGCAACAGAAGAGGCAAGTAGGCAGTATTGCGTAGTTCTTGAAGCATGTCAACGAGTAGAATGCAGAAAGCTGTGACTGCAATTTTTTGTTTTGTAAGTGAGGTTGCTTGATTCATAAAGAAGAACACTTTATTGAAAGAGGCTGGTGGGATCAAGTTGATACCAGACAATTAAGTTACTGGGAGCTGAAGCAGAACTAGTTAGCACATGTGCAAACATCAGAGCAGCAGTGATGTTCATTAGGGTCTTAGAGCTCCTACTTTGACAGCTGTCCTATGCTGTAACAGTGATATTAAGATGTTGAGAACTCTTCTTTAACAGCACCATGTCTTTAATAACACTGTATTTCAAGAAAAAAAAAAAAAAAAAAAAGACTAAAGTTGTACTTGTGGAGGCTGAATTTGTAAATCTGTGGTACCAGGACGGCTTATTGTCATAAACATTAAACTCTGCTTCCTCCACAGCTTAGTCACAAAGACCACCTGACACGTGAAAATATTTCATTTGGTGAGAGCAAAATATGTGGCTTGGATTGCTGCATTAAAAATGGAGAAAATGAAGAAAAAATACTTAAGTCCTAGAAGTAACAACAAATCCTGCTTTCAGGTAAGCAACTCAACAATATATCTTTAAATATTCCATCATGGAGCTTTTCTTTTTTGACACATACCAGTGTAGCTCAGTTACATACACAGCCTTAGTGAGGCACATTACCAAGGTCAGGTCCATGGTATTTAAGTTGTCTTCCTTTAAAAATACAAATAGATTTATGAATGAACAAAATGTTTTGTTAAGCTGAATAAAATTTAGTGAAACCTCACTTAGTATCTATATATATTTAAAATATAGATAGATAGGTATTGCAATTAAAGGTCTCTCGTGTTCTCCCACATTATGTATACCGATTTACTGTTCCATAAGTTTTCCCTGCTACATTATGGAAAGATTTTCAGCAATTCATTATGGTTGCAGAAATCCCTATGTAGATCATGTTTTGTAGGTGTCTTGGCTCTTAGAATCCTTAACAGTGGCATTCTTAATGGTGTTTGGGGTGTAGAGGCTGTGTTGAAATTAATGGTCTGTGTTGGACTGTTTCCTGTAAATTCTGGCACGTCGTTTGCCATCTGTCTGTCTGGTAACAGCTACTCAGAGGAGTGCAGTTCATCTCCTTTCCTTATTTATTCTTAGGCAAAACATGATAATCTTGGATGAATTCTTTACTTAGGAGCAAAGATTATCAGAACTTTAGACACAGTATGGAAGAATAGCGTTAATAACTGTGTCCTTACATTTTAAATGCCAGTTTTCCATCAAGTCTCTGTTCATCTTTCTTAAGGGGTGTAAACAACTTTGTTCCTTAATTTTAGGAGACACCAATTCCTTGATTTCAGATAGTTTTGTCTTGGATGGAAAACCAGAGACTCTCTTCAAGAAATGTGCAGATGTAGATCTTAGTAACATTGTTTAGTGGTGGACTTGCCAGTACTAGGTTAAAGGTTGGACTAGAGGATCTTAAAGGTCTTTTCCAACCTGAATGATTCTATGATACTTCCACGCCAAGATTATAAATTGTGTCTCATCTAATTTACATTAAACTGAATTATTTTTAATTAATTACATTGGATTAAGCCAATAAGAAACCTGCACAGGATTCTGACAGAGACACTAGTTAGTGTCTTCAAAAAAATAGCTTCATCTAGCTACCTGTCCTTGAAGGATCATTCCTGCAGTCTCAGAAACACAGCTTTTATCATGAAGCATCATGGGAGCTCCAATCTGCAGATGTATCTTGCATAGATACAGCTACAATTTTTGAAAAGGTATGGCTCTTATAACTTTTTCAAGACAATTCTTACCTGGTGACTCTCAGTGTATCCATTCAGTGCATGGAGATACCACCTTTATTTACGTTACAAGTCATCTTTCTTTGGCCTGCAACATTTTTAACGGTATTTAACCAAGGTGTAGTGCCAATCCAAAAGACTGCATTTGCGTATGTAAACTGCGTAATAATGTTCACAAAGCAGTATCTGCCATACCATTGCTCTCTGGGGAAACAAATCAAAAAGTGATATTGAAATCTGATTCCCCAGCAAATGTGGTGGAACACATAAGGGAGACTTGTTTTAAGTTCAGTCCTTTGGACCATGCATGTTCAAGAGCTTCTCAAGAGCTGGATCAGGAATCCTCCTTTTAAAAAAAAAAAATCTCCAGTTTATGTCTTTCCTGTAGAGCATGGAATTTTGTTATTGCTTAAAATGAACCAATAACATTTCATGAACTCTTTCCTGATTTCAAGCTATATTAATTTATGGTTGCTGGGCAATGATCTTTACAAATATATTGTACTTGTTCATTATAAAATTATGACTTGTTCCATATACCTGTATGTCTTTCTTGGTTCCATAAGGACAATAGTTTCTTTGGCAGAAACATCCTGTTCAGAGTGTTACAATAAAAGGCTGTAAAACTGTTTGCTCTTAAATTGTTTGCTTTCATGACCCTTAAACTTTCTGCCAGCTTCTGGCTGTGCATGCAAGTAAGAGCTTTGTACTATTTGTCCTTAGTGTTGCTTTCACAAAATATGTTTGTTGGCTGTACTGCAGTATGGTAGCTCCCAATTAGCTTTTTCCTTCTCTCTCTCTCTCTTTTTTTTTTTTTTTTCTTTTTCTTTTTCTTTTTTTCCCCACCACATAAACTACATCATTACTTTTACTCATGGATCTAATGAAAAAATCTAAAAAAGAAATCAGAAATCTTCAACTATGTGAATTTCTTCAAGCATTAGGATAGTAGCATCTGGAAATCTCTGGTAAACAAACAAACGAAGAAACACCTAATTGCCTCTAACCAGATGAAAAGTTACATTATTCTGAGATCACACAGGCAAATGAAAGGGAGACGTGCAAATCCGTCTGCCTCTTGTGCCAAGAACCGGTGAATCCCATTAGGGCACAGCACCTAGAAAAGGCTGCTTCTTGCCAGCGGAGTCGCATGCACTTCTGCAGAATTTTACATCCCTAATCTGGTCTTTAACTGATGACTCTAATTAGAAGCACTAGCATACAATTTTGGTAGCAGGCATAGCACCCTCTTAACAGATTGGGAGATCATTCCTGCGCTGAGGAGTGGGCTTCCAGACAGAGTGCAGAATCACAGAATCACCTAGGTTGGAAGAGACCTCCAAGATCACCTAGCCCAACCTCTGACCTAACACTAACAAGTCCTCCACTAAACCATATCCCTAAGCTCTACATCTACATCTTTTAAAGACCTCCAGGGATGGTGACTCAACCACTTCCCTGGGCAGCCCATTCCAGTGCCTAACAACCCTTTCAGTAAAGAAGTTCTTCCTAATATCCAGCCTAAACCTCCCCTGGCGCAACTTTAGCCCGTTCCCCCTCATCCCGTCACCAGGCACGTGGGAGAATAGACCAACCCCACCTTGCTACAGCCTCCTTTAAGGTATCTAGATTATTTTCATTCCAGTGGTTGTGAGGAATACACTGCCCATCATTGCCATCTCCGGCTGGCTTTTAAAATAACAAAGGCTGTAAGTTCAGGAAGAATCAGGTCATTTTATCTGCTTTTCTCATAAAATAAAAGAGAATTAAGCATCCTCTTCCATTAAGCAAGTGTTAATTAAGCTCAGCAACTGTTCCAGGCAGCAGTGAGCAAAGATTTGTACTAGTAGGTCTAAAGCTCCCCTTTTGGTGCTTTTTTTCAAGCAAAGCTCCTTTTTCAGTGTTACTACAATCTTGTAGAAGAACCTGTTGCCTTTATTTTTTTTTAACAAAGTGCTAACTTCTAAAGCTAATGTGAATAGAATTGATTTAAAACTCAGACTATGCATATATAATCTCTGCACAAGAGTAGCATTATTTCTAAAGTTTAACTCGGCTTATATGCATTAGCCACAGTAATGGTCTGAGAGATTTCATTTCAAAAAAGAAGAAAAATATAAATATCCTTTTAGACCTGCAAAAGGAAAGCTATTCCCATTGTAGATCATCCTGAGAGTACAGCAAAAGGTTAATGAGAGAGCCTTCTTTCAGGCTGTTTTTCAGATGTGCACAGGAACAAGCCAAAGGTGAGCTATATTGTTTCTTGATCAATAGCAATAATTAAACCTAAAAACTCATAATTTATTCCCTCTGTGGAATACAAAGAATACAGACAGTTATTAGAACTCTGTCTTCATGCTGTATTATGCTGCAGCTTGGTAGTATCTGAAAAAAGAACTTTCTTATACATGGACTTAGATCCTCTTTGACTTCATCCATGTCAGGAGTTCATAAAAGTGGTTTTTCTTTCTTTCTTTGTTTGTTTGTTTAACATTTGTGAAATGTCTCTTTTACTGGTATGATTTGTTTCCAAAAACATTGATGACTGCTACAACTGCACTATATTGTGGATTTCAATATGCCTGAGCAATGCTTTCACAAAATGAGCTGTTTTTGAACCAAAGGTAGAGTTTAGCCAGCAGAGTATCTGTTGGAATGGTTTCTTTCATGAGTCATGATACTTTGCAATTCCGGAATGCTTTCTGTTTGAAGACCTCAGAACAGTATGTAAATTAATTCAGCAGCATAGAAATGCTTTGGAGAAGATAATTATTTTATATTTATTCTATTTATTCTTTGCTTTTTTTTTTTTTCTTCACCAATGAGTGGACTCCTTGAAGAGAACAGAGAACTGTCTGATTTGTGTGAGATCACAAAAGGAGTCTGTGCAACTGGCAACACTGAAAAAAAGTAGGTTGCACAACTCCTGAATCTAGAGAGAATGCAAGAAAATGAAAATTGGGGCAGTTTCCACTAATCAGGAGTTTTGTGGGACTTCTGCATGTGCAGGGTGTGGCATTTGTCAGATGCATAGTGCTCCATGCTAGGGATGACCCAAAATTCCTGGGAGGGAGCAATGAGAGGGAGATGCAGCAGAAAGCAAAGGATGGAAATGATTTTTAAGAGGAGGTTGGAGAACTGCCTGTGATTTTAACAGCTGGTTGTACTGAGCTGTACCGAACTGCTTCCACCACAGCCTTGATTATAGCATTGTTAATTCCAGCATATTGACTGAAGGGCTCCCTCCTGAGATCTGTGTGGGGGCTGGATCTCTGCTGCCTGGATCTCCTCTGCTCTGCAGAGGTGGTAACTCCCTGTTTCTTTAGCAGCTCTCTTCTTTCTCAGGAGCTTGGAAGAGGCCAGTGCTCATCTTGAAGGATATGGCAGACAGGGGACATGTAAGGAAAGCTACAAAAACTTGGTGCTATAAGGATGTCATTGTATTTATTGCAGTAGGAATCTCTTCAGTGGTTGGGCTAAAGGATAAGTGAGGAACCTGGGGCTCCTTCTGCTTACATACTTCCTTTTGAAAACTGTGAAAGTCACTATTCTCAGTTCTGATTTTTTTTAATATTAGGCCGGTAGCTTCTGATTGCAATGCTAGTATGAGGAAATTTCTCACAACTTTAACAGGAGATGTTCATCTTTTATGTCTGTAGTGTGACCCAATAATACCTAAGGAAACTGTCACCATTAAAACTAAAGGACACCGGTAGCTCCAAGTTTCTCCTTAGTGAGAGTTATTAATTTTAATACAAGTAAACAGGAAGAAAGCTGGCTTATGTTACATTTAGTTTACCCACACATTGATTTAATCAAGGATCAGTTCATGCACAGAAGCAACTTTATGTTGCCTACACTATGTAATGCAGGCACAGAAAAAATGTGTAATGAAAGTACCATGTACTTTGAAGACTTGCACACAAATGTAAATAGTAGTAGTTCCTAAAGGTTTATGGAAGATAGAGCAGCACGTGTAAATGCACATGTCTGGAGCAAAAAAAAAATTCTCCTGCAGCACCAGTGTCCCTCCAAAAATCTGCATTACAGCACAGCCTTGGGAGAAGAAAAAAAGGTAGCAGAAATTTAAAATTCCAGCATGCTGGCTGCCAATGGGAGTGAACTAAATGCAACACTCAGTATCATGTATATCTGCTCTACTGAGGACTGCAAATTCCATTATAAGGTCATACATCTCACTTTTTGGCAATGTCCTTTTAGCACAGAGAATGGTAACTGCTACAGGCTGCCTCATGTTTCACTGGAGTATTTGTAGTGTTGTTACCTGTCCAAACACATTGCAGTGAAATGATCAGTTTATTTCTTTAAATATATAATTTTATGTAAATCTATAAGTACATATATATATGACATACTGCTGTTCTTAGGTGTTGTATATTAGCATACCAGCATGCTCCAGAGAGGAATTTAATGAATTCAGTCTTTATTAAGATGAAATACCACATTATGACCTTAATGTTAAGGACTGTTATGTTATTATCATACCTAAGATTAAGTGTTTGCAATATGATGGTATAAAAACGTGTCTGGTGCCAAGATGATTATTGATGTGTGATAGTTATGTGTATTTTGTTCCAGCTTTAAAGCTCATCAGCCATCCCAACCCGGCAACATCAAGTTTCTACTCCTGTGATAGTTGAAAGCATGTTTACCTTTGAACTCTGCCGGACCAAGATCTGGCCTCTTGGGTAATTGCGTGAAATAATAAACTTTAGTAACACTTACTTCACCCATCCGATCAGCCTTACACATTGATTTTAGCCAATTTACTAAAGTAATTGCAGCATGATTTACATTTTTAATTATCTTGTAAGTTTCTAATATTAGAAATGGAAAGATATATATTTAGGAAAAGGAGAGAAAGTTATTAGTGTTTGCCTACCAGCAGTCTTCAGATAATGCATGGAGACCAAACATAACATATAGCCTCCCCAAAATCTACAGCGTGTATTCAGCTTTTGTGAATTCTAGTGGTCACTACAGCAAACAAGGCAGATGCTCATTTTATATCAGTCCACAGAAACGTTTTCACTTTATATGGCTGGGGCCTGAATTCCAAAGAGAAACTGAGAATGTTCTCTTGTTTTTCTCCAAAGAAGTTAATGAAGATCATGTATCTTGATCTATTAATTTTTGTCTCTTGTTCATTTCTCTTGTTTTGTCTTGTTCATTTATGGTCTGTCTTCTGAATGTTCTTCAGAAATTTCCATTGTCTGCCTTTATGTCACTTGGCAAAAAACAAAGTGATAAATTACAAATTCTATTTGTAAAGTTGAAGCCACAATGTATAGAAGGAAAACACATTTCAAATCTGTAAGTGAAAGTTCGATCTCCTTCAGTTTTGTAATTGTTCCCTTTTTATGAGCTGATCAGGATTATGCCCTGTCATTACTTGGAATTCTACTATACTATATGGTATATTATATACAGTAACTATACTTTTCTTAAAGTTTTCCCCACTGTAGTTTCTGATCCCATCCCCAGGGTTAATGACTGTAGTCTCAAAATGACTCAGATTTATAGACTCATTTTACATTTTAAGCAACTGAGGCTTAACAAAGCTAAGTCATTGGTTTAAATCACATAGGAAATGCATAGCAAAATTATGAATTAAATTCAGATTACCCAATTCCTCTATCAACACTTTCACCATACAGCTATTGTTCTGTTGTGAAGAAAGAATAAAGCAAATGACTCATGCATGCATGCTTCTCTTTCTCTTCTATGTAACTATAACCAGAAGAGCACCACCTTAAGAATCTGAATAACTCAGCCTGATCTTAAGGAGGAAATACCCAGAAATTAGTTTGGCTAAGATTAAAAACCTGAGATTTTTTTAAAGTCATCAGTGAAGGCTCATGGCTAAAATAACTGGCTACCTGCAGGTATTGTGCGGTATTCCTAGCCACCACACTGAAAAATAAAACATTGGGACTGGGAAAGTGTATGTTTGGTGAAAGAATCCTGGTAACAGCAGGATCATAGCAAAAGGACTGGGGGAGGAGGGAAAGCAGGAAACATTCTGAAGCTTTCCAGGATTTCTGAATTAAACAAACAAACAAACAAAAACAGACAACAAACTGGAATGGAAGTGGTATTATTTGACATTTTGTGGTGTTTTTCCTTTTTCAGATGCAGTCCTTATATCACTTTCCTTTACTCTTCACCTACAGACTCAATTCATCTTCATTGTAAAATTAACTCTCTTCATGAATTTGACTTTGCCAGTTCTGACTCCACCTTAGCTTAGGACTTGTTTAGCTCATTGTGGTCCCCAGTCATTTTCTTCAGTCTCCCTTTACATTCCCAGGCACACATCTACGTCTGCTGCCTGAAAACCCTTCATTTATTATCAAACTTCTCGTCACCTCTCACTTCTGAATGCCCTCGCTTGTTCCCAAGCTCCTTGTTGTCTCCCTCCCTTACCCAGAATTTAGGTTAGAGAAGCAGGTGGTGAAGTGAGATCCATTCCTGCACAAACCCCCTGACAGATGCAGAAACACTTGCCTTCCTATCTCAGACCACTGGTACATTGTGCATGCAGCTGCTGCCGTATCTAAAGGAACAGGAGACCAGACAGCAACTATTCCTAGATATGGAAAACATGTCCTGAGTTTATGTGGCAGAAGAAAGTCAGCTCTGCACAGAGTCCTGCCTACTTAGCCTTTGCCTCCTCTCAGTGCTGTGGTACTGGAAATACTGGATGAGAATCAGGTGTGCTGCAGATTTCAGGGACTACAGCAACTCTGGTATACCACCAAAAGCAGTTGCAAGGCACAAAGTGAAGACAGAAACAGATCTGTAGGATCGACTGCCCCACAGCAACTTGTCTCCAAGTTTTGTGATGTTAGGCACAGCACCGCCATGAGCTTTTGGATAGGTGCTTCACTATCTTGGGGTTATAATTTTGGTGGTGGATATGTGATTCAAATGGATGAAATACAGAAAATAGGCTACGGAGGAAGACATACCAGCTGCAGCTGTACTCTCTGTTCAGGAGAATGGGAAAGGATAAGAATATGAGCTGTTCCGTGAAGGGATCCATCTCTTGCTGCTGTACAGGACTGCAGGTTCTCCTGTAGTGGAGATAATCTACAACAGTTTACTGCACAGCCCACTGGATTACTTGGAATGTCGTTTTATTCTCCAGGAGCAGATCCAAAAACTGCAGTAAAGGAACAGTTTTGAGAGATTTGATAGGACAAGTACATCAGCCCATACCTCCAGGAGACATGGAGTTATAGGGTTCTGCAAATTAGGGTGAAAAAAGGACCAAAGGGGATGAATTCTACGTGAAATCTCTGTGAGTCTGTTCATAAGGAAGAATAGAGGTTATTTCCACAAGGATCTGGATCTGCTTCCAACAGAAAATCGGAATATGATAAACATGTTCCTTCATTACATGTTGCCAACATTGCTGTAGTTCTGCAAATCCAGCTGAAGAAATAAGCAACTGGGAAGAGCAACCCCAGTGTTTTTTTATCCCCCCCGTGTTGCGCCAAGGCAATTGTTTGCTGGGACATGCTGTAATGTAGGATAAGGAAATTACCTAGGCCAAGAAACAAGTTTTTCTAGAGAGATTTTTCTGGTTTTCATCCTGAGTTATTTCAGAGATTGAGTTTGCAGGGGTATGGACAGCTGACTGGCCACTACAGCTGGCACACAAGGAGATCCAATGTGAGGACAGCAGTACTGTGTGCAGTGTAGCCCTAGGTGTCACTAACCTGATATGTAAGGGCAGGAGAAGGCAGAGGCAGTGCCTTATCGTAAAGCAGCTAGTTGTAGTTGTTTTGTAAGTTGTATGGCAATATGAGTAAAAAGTAATGGCAGCTAGATGAATACAGAACTGCTATTCACTAAATCCTTCAATAGTGGGGGGCATGTGTTGGAACTAGTAAGAAACAGTTAAAACTAAAGAAAGTACTTCTTGTAAAGAGGGTAACAGATGTGTGGAATTGGTATCCACAGGAGGTGATGAAGGTAAATAGTAAGTGCAAATCTCAAAGGGAATTAGACAAATTCATGGATGAATTCGCATTTCCTATTGTCACTGTTGGAGGTAGAAACCTAGTCTAAGGGCATTCCTTATACTACTTATGTAAGTAGGCCTGGGGTAGCTAAATATATATCTCAGATACATGGATTTGCTTTAGTTTTTAATACAGTGCTCTATAGAATCTGATCAGAACACCATAGCAATAAAAACAAGATTAAAAATTGTTAGGGGTACTGGGCAACAAAATACAGCCAGGTACAAAAAAACCATTTGAGATACATACTGAAGAAAAAGTTACTTGTTCACGACCCAGCAGTTTTGGTGTCAGATAGAATCTGTGCCTAAGAGAGTCAAGCAGCATTCCTGCTCTGATTTTCAGAGTACTTGGGAAGTGTGGAAGTGAGTGGTTTTGAGAACCCTGTACAGAGATCTCTGGAGACTGAAGTCCACAGAAAGGTAGGTGCTGTACAGATGCATTTGCCTAGTGGTTCCATATAACCCTTTTTATCTCTATGAAGATGCCTGCAGTTAGACTAGGTGCAACTTGGTGTTTTGTCCTTTTTTTTTTTTTTTTTTTTTTTTTTAATTGATCAACAAGCCTTATGTTCTTAAGCAGTCCTGATGTAGCAGTGATTAACCCTGAACCCATCCTCATCTGTGGTGTTCCCCGATGACCCAATCTAACACAAACACATCACTCATTCTTTTCTCTGGAAATGACAGTAAGATATTTGGAGAGACAAGAACCCTCTTTTAAAGATATAAGATTGGACAACTTGTATTATTTCTAAAATTTGGGGTCAAATTCCTTTCTGGCTCAGTACATTTGCAGCATATTGATTTTGCCAAAGTTACGTAAGGCATAAAAACAGCCCTTTGTTACCAAAAGCAGTACAGCTGTTTCCAGGACCATGAGTCATGTGTATGACTTCTCTTTTTAACTTCCCACTGGCTTTTTAAAAATATACTTTAAATCAGTTTTGCTTTTCGACACTGAAGAGAAACAGCAAAATATTCTTCCAAGAACTGGAGATTCGGCCAAAGCATTAAGTTTTCATGTGCTAAAAATGCAAAGTTGTTTTAAACTCTGACATTTACACAATGCTATAGAATATGAGAGAAGTATATATGATTGCATATATCTAAAATTCAGATTGGAGGTACTAGGAGTATCTTATTTAATCAATGGTGGAACACAGCTACTGAGTGGCTGCTGAAGTTATTTTAGATAACCAAGTAGTCTAGACAATGTCAGACCAAGACAGCATCAGAGTGGTTAAAATGCTGGTTGCTGGAATACCTTGTAAAGGTGAATTCATGTTAGCAGTGGAAAAAATCTGAGAAGTTTAGGCTAAAGTCCCACTCATGTGGCAATGTATTCATATATCGTTAATTAACTATTAAAGCTTAGTAAGGTAGTCTTAGTAGTCTGAAAAAATAATAAACACAGATACAGGGGAAGACTGTGCAATGCTCAATAATCCTGTCTGGATTACTGAGACAACCCCTGATGATTAACCCTAGCTTTTTCTTGTCCTCTTTCTATAGTACTTCAAACAGAGTTTTGACAACCTGGCCGTAGTACCACAGCAATGTGAGAGTGTTTGCTTCTGAAGCTTGTTTCATTTTGCCTCAACTTCTGTGCTAGGGATCTAACCTGAGCTAAGTGCTACTGGCATGTACCTATGTACCTCCAAGTTAATCATGCTCTTCTGAAGTAGTACCATCCCATTCTTCTTCTGTGTCCATGGGATTGCATACAGGGGCTCATTTCAACAAAACTGTGGCCCCAGCCTTTTTTTGATGCTGAAAGATTCTCCAGTTGTACAAAGAAGCTGCAGTCATAGAACAGAATCACAGATTCATTAAGGTTGGAAGAGACCTCTAAGTTCATCTAGTCCTTGTTAGTGTTAGTGTTAGGTCAGAGGTTTTAGTGTTAGGTTGGACTAGGTGATCTTGGAGGTCTCTTCCAGCCTAGATGATTCTGTGATTCTGTGTTCTTCTACAGTCTCCTGTTTCTTATAAAAGTAACAGGGAAAGAGTGAGGCAGAAGCCTGTTTAAAAACAAAAACAAAAACAAAACAGAACAAACAAAAAAAACAACAACCTTGTTCCTTGTCAGACGTTGTGACTACACTTCAAAATATTCACATCCATGTCATTTAATACTCATGACTGCATGATTTGCCACAAAAATGCAGATGCTGGTGTAGGAAAGAGAGAACATGGTGATCTGCAGACAGTTATCTAAACACATGTGCATGTGTGTAGCCCCGTAATGATCCAGAGCTGTCCGGCAGGTGTATGTAGCCTGGTTTGCTACAACACTGTCTTTCCTGTGCCACAATGCTGAGCCAGAGTAGTGCATTATACACACAAAGAAAACAACATGTGGATAAACCATGTGGTTTGCCCCCAAGTCACCTGGCAGCCTGTGCCAGATCTGGGGGATTTTATGAGTTAGTTTTATGGATTGCAGTCCAGCCTATTTACCACAAGGCTCACAAAGCAAGGAATTTATGACACCTCTGCTCCATCCAACCTACTGTTTAACACAGTCACTGCAGTGCTTTGGCTCCCCTGGTTCTGTACAAGCACCCAAATATTTGACTCACCTCTCAAGGGTACTACTGAGAATTAGGTAAAGCATACAAAGCAACCTGAAGATTAAAAACACACCAGTTCTCAGTGGCTTTCCAGTGTTTTAGGTTACATTTGCTCAAGTTATTTCACCTGCACATCTAAAATTAATTCATGTATTTGCATTCATCTCTCTAAGGCTTTTGGTCTGTTTTATGAGATGAAAATAACAGCATGAATTTTCCTGACTGCTGTGTTCAAGACCAAATGTAAAAACTCAGTGAAGAATTAATGAGTGAAATCTCCAAATGCTATTACTGAGTCATGCATCTTGCACACTTGCATAAATTTCAAGAAATGAGAGAAATTTCCAACCGATATTACACCTGTGCATCTTGCACACTTGCATAAATTTCAACGAATGAGTGATTTTTAGTAAAACTAATGTCAGAGACATGACCATGCACTAATGGCTGAGACATTACTTGATAGTTCTTGTATATATTATGAACCTTGTTTGTTTGCTTCAAAGGTTTTCAGTTCTGTGTTTGAAGTCTGGCAAGAAGCTCACAAGAAAAAGCTGATGCAAGGCTTTTGTGATAGATCGTTTGAAGGCACCAGTCAGCGGATCTGCTGCATACCACCACCACAATTACAGGCAATTATTCATTTAATAGAATAGCTACTAGGTTTTAAGCCAAATTGTACCAATGCACCCAGAAATGCATACCACACAAACACCATTTCTTTTTCTCTCTCTGGGTTCATATATATATACACGCATGTACACACCCGTGCCAGTTGTACAGAGACACACATTAGTGTGTAGGTGGGAAGTATGCATAAGCTACTTTTTTTCCCATTCCTTGGGCACAAGCCTGTGAATAAGCACATGGACGAGTTGGTGCAGGATCAGGCCCTGGGTCTGCCTTTTCAAAAGCAATGCTGCTGCTTAGCAACCACTTTCTGCCCGGATGAAAGCAGCAACCTTGCAAATCAGAAGCAAGTATGTAGGTCCATGCAAAGGCCAAGTGAAATAAAGTGGTATCCCTTACCCTAACTCAGCCTGCTCCTCTTTGGTCATGGTAAAAATTTCCATGAAGAAGAAGAGGCTGTATAGGGCATAGAACTTTAAAGGAGGGATTTAAATTAAATATATATATATATGATGCATGGAGAGTTTTCAGCCACTATGGAAAATAAAAACAGACATCCAGATGAGATAAAAATACATTAATTTGCACTTTTAAAGCCAAAACCTAACTTGGATTTTTTTCTTTCTCTCTAGAGTACAAATATGTGTTCTTTTTCCCATAAAACTTAATGTGGAATGGGCAGGACATTGAATTACTTTTGATGTCTTTACAGTTATTTTTATTCATGTCAGTCAGACATACTCATGCACTGAAATTTCATTAACGCTTAAGGCTTCAAAAAGAGAGCCACAATAACTAGGCTGCAGAGCTAGCGCTCTTCAGTTTGCTCACTGACATATTAGGTGCTCACTGTCAAACTGCTAGCAGTCAAATTTGCAAAGAGTGTTGGATTTCCAGAAATGCAGCTGGCACCCAGACATCACATTTTCAAATGAAGGTCTAATGAAAAAAAAATGAGGTGCCTAAATCTCAGGGCAACTATATGCCTAATCTATTAAGGTACTTTTGAAAATTCCATTAGACGTCTAAATATCTTTGGAAAATCTGGTGCTCCGAGGTTGAGCAAAATCCCCTTGAAATCTTTGGGTGTCAAACCACAAACTTCAGGAGGTTTTGCGTTAGGCTGTTGTATTTTACCAGTTTTGTATCTCTCAACAGCAAATACTAATCCCACAGCTGCTGCATGGAAGTGGTGTGCCCACCCTTGATTATCAGCTCAAACCAGAGAGAACAGTGAGATTTGTAACCAGGTAATTTCTTACTCTACATTAGTTTATATGATATAGAAATAATGTGCGTCCTTGAACACGGGTGGCTACAGAAGAGTGGATGAGCCTCTTGGTTTGTGATCTGGAGCCAGTGGGATGGAGAACTTGCAGGGAAGAGGTCTCAGCCACCTTTTCTCAAAGTGATGCCTGAGCACCCCAGCCTGACACAGGCTGACTCCCATTACACACACAGCTGTTTCACCACTTTCATTCACCACCCCACTTACGTGTCATCCCCTGCATGGAGAAAATCCCTGGTTCTGATCTGATCACCTGTGAATACGTACTACCCATACTTGTATGTCATTTTCAGTGTCTGTTTTGTAATGTGGAAGTTTAAAACCTGCAGAAAAAGAGTTTCATTGTACAAATGCTCCCCCTTCACATCCTGCTTCCCAATCAGGCTGTAGAGTAGATCTGTATGTGTCTCTGTATTCATCTCTCTCTATTTCTCTTACTGCAGCACACAATCATGGCCCAGTACCTGTCTAAAGAAGCATAATTTCTGCCCAGATGATGAATGAGATAGAAATCCCCACTGTTTTCTACATCTCTTCATTTGGAGATGCTGGGGTGAAGAGACTAACCCCTGTGTCTCTTCCAACAGAAAAGGCTGCTGCTTAAGCATGTGAAAAATACAGAAGCCTGATGGTATTTTCAAAAGCACCTGAAGCTTTTCATTTTCTTCAGGACTTAGGTACTTCCAAAAAACTACTGTTGGGATTTAATGTTAAAGAAAACCAAATTTGAATACTAAAACTGTGGCCTTACCTTGAAAATCCATTCTGCAGGGAATGGATTATTTTGCTATATAATTCCAGTAACATATAAAAATATAAAAATAAAATCATTTTAGAACACCTCAGAATGCCTCAGTGATGATTTTTTTATAATTTGATCACAGGTTACCCTCATGGAATGAGCCCAGCTTTGCAAGGTGTCCAGATACCTTAGTTCCCATAGCAGGAGGATCTCCGCAGGGTTGGCCTTTCAGGGATTAGAGAGGTAAGACCTGAGATCAGATGGGATTGAATGCACAAATTTTCTTGACATTCATTTAGCACAGAATTGCAAACCTTCCTAGCATCATGTTTTGGTGCTGGAGGCTGTTTTTATACTAACTGATGTTGACATACTCACTAATATTTGGAGGGCTTTGAGCAAGGAATAATACATAAGCTGGAGGCATGTCTGAAGAAAGCATTCTGTGAACATAATGACATCATAAGCAAAATTAAATGTTACAAAAATACATTTCTTTTCACTGGTTATTTTCCTATTTTGAAACCTTAATATGAAATGGTATAAAAATCTTCAGGAATTCAGAAACTGGTGCTGTTATTTTTAAGAAAGAGTAGTTGGTATTGTCACTAAATATGTGACAAATGAGTGCTATGAATACTGGTTAGGAAACAATGCCAAACAGTGTTTGTGATATCATGGCTCTTAGAGAAGAAGTAAATCTCTAAAGAAAAGGAAACTATTAACTACTTTCTGGTTAAAATAGAGCTAGAAAATCTAATCTGGAATGCATCTTTTCAGGGAGAAGTTATGGGGCTGTGTGGAAGGGAAGGAGTGTTTCTTGATTTCTAACAGTGACAACAATTTTCAGTTTTATAAGGATTTTTCACAAGATTAATGCTGTCTTTGGGTATGAAAATAATTGGCAAAAGACTTATGGAAAGCTGTGGGGAGATCGTCACAGAAATGCCTGTGGAAAAATGTTATGATTAACAGGGAGCTTTCTCTCTCAGGCAGAGTAAGTCCATCTCTGAGACAACTGATCCTTGACATGTGCAAACAGGGTAAAACTGAGAGCAACTGCACTCAGAATAAAAATGGGAAATTGTGTCAATTAACTTTGCTTGCATTTTCATGAATGTTTATCAAGGGAAATCACTCCAAGATGAAAGAGGACGTAAAGTACAGGACACTCAGCAAATCCCCACCAAAGTTTAATATTTATGAAAATTTAATAGGACTTGTAAATTACAGTGGTGTCTTTCAAGGCTCCCTACCATGGAATAGAAAAGTCATATGATGGGAAATAAAGTTTACAACCCTGGTCCATGTGAGTTGATTGCAGCCAGATAACAAAATTTTATCTCTCTCAGCCTTCCTGTATATTATACTCTAACTGCAATTAATAGCTCTGTGTGCATAAAGTCTCTCTGCAATTAGCTTGTTCTCCTTAAGCTTGAAACCAAGAATGTAATTTGGACATAATTGTTAATCTGGGAAAGGTCTATGAGTCAAAAGCAATCTGAGAATAAACAAACACACCTCCTTTGCTGAAAGCAATGTGCTTGTAAAGTCTTGTGCAAATATTTCCTGAAAATTAATATAAAAAAAAATCTGTAAAGCCTGAAAAACATCACACTAGCAAGGCTTTCACATTCAGAGTTGTGACAGAGTGAGAAAAGTCATCTGTAACAGCAAAACTCAGAAAAGAGCTGAGCTGCCTCATGTGTGTGGTGCATTGTGGAGTGCACAAGCTAAAATTCATGGGAGCTACTTAACCTGGCATCAGTTTTTCCTTTGGAGTAGAGGTTCTGAAGTTTGAATGCTCAGGTACATCCTACTAATTGTACCTTTGTGTCTGAGTGAATCAGTGGGTCACTAAAGCCCAACAACCCCTCCTTTGGACTGCAAAACATGAGTCTTACGCTGGTCAGTGGTGCAGGAGGATAATTTACAAGAAGCAGCAAAACCTCCCTCACTTCACAAAGTCAATGTCCTTCACTCAGCAAACTTTACAAAGAGCTAATAAACCTTGTCCCATCTTTGCATGAAGGAGGCAGATGTAAGCGATCTCATCTCATGAAAGCTAACATCTTGGAGAGATATGAAGTGACTTGACCAGTTGAGCTGAATCCCTGTCTTAATCATTAGATAACAACCTTAATATGAGATAATATTAGTTTTAAATATTAAAGCTTCAAAACAGGAAATCTGTCTCCAGATGAAAAATAAGCTCCTTAAAAGGGAATAAATACAGTGCAAATTCCTTTGAAGTGCAAAAATGCCTTTAGTTATAGCACATACATTAGTAAATATTAAAAGTGCTTCTTATTAATAAACGTCAGATATTCACTGACCAAAACTGGATGCACAGCTCTTGATGGGCTCAACACATCACACTGACTCTGTTGTACCTGGAGCATTGTATTTGTAATCTAAATTATGTAGAATCATGGAATATCTGCAGTTGGAAGGGATGCACAAGGATCACGTCATCCAACTTCTGCCTCTGCACAGGACAACTAAAAAGTAAACCACATTTCTGAGAGCATTGTCCAAACACTTGAACTCTGGCAGGATTGGGGCTGTGACCACTGCCCTGGGCAGCCTGTCCCAGTGCCCAACCACCTCTGGGTGCAGAACCTCTCCCTAACCCCCAGCCTGACCCTCCCCTGTCCCAGCTCCATGCTGTTCCCTTGGGTCCTGTTGCTGTCCCCAGAGAGCAGAGCCCAGCGCCTGCCCCTCTGCTCCCCTCGTGAGGGAACTGCAGGCTGCCATGAGGCCTAGAAAAGCAGTCTAGGGATCCATGATTTTTATATTTCCTCTCTGCTTTGAGTGTCGTGGTACAGAACATTGTATTCACAATTTGCAGACAAAAAAACATCTTGAAAATTGTAGGAATTCTCTCAGAGCTTCTCCACCCACATAACGCTCCCCTACTGTGTACTTCTGTATCTGAAAGCAGGAGAACTGCATTGGAGGGATGGTGGGGTAAGTAGAGGGAAAGAGGGTCGCTTTCCTCATCCTTTCTCCCTCCCCTTTTCCACCATCTTTCCCCATACCTTTCCCCATACCATCAGCAATCATATCTAGAACATGAGCCATGGAGTTCTTTAGGATAAACATAGCTACAGGTAAAAAGAAACTGGTATTTATATAATAATACGTGCTCCAGAGGTGTACTATAAACCCCCACTCCAAACCTATTTACCTCTGTAAAAATGTTTTTGCATATCTTTGCAGAATGTCCATAACAGAAGATAAGCTGTTGTTTACTGGTGAGCTCATTGTGTTTGACATTAAAATCATTCCTCAAGTGAGACTTATTTCTGTAACATTTGAAATTTATATTTTAATTTGGCAATAGTGTTTAATATACAACATAATAAAGTAGGGACTGAAAAAGTTGATTATTATGTGCAGTGTTTTGTGGAAAGACATTATTCACTTGTTTGCTTCATTCCAATATTTACTGTTCTAAATGTCAGCACTGTGGGGTTCAACGGCCTCTCACATATTTTAGATAATTTTATGTTTTTCAGGAGTCGTTCTTAATTCACAGTAATAACACACGCTGCCACATTTATAAACAGCTATTATCTACCTTCACAAATCATTTTAACTGAGAAAAATATATGAAAAGGGCTGAATTCGTGAACAGGAGAATATGGTGTCGAATGTTTCATGTTAACTCTTACCTTGTCCCTCTTTGTTCTTTAACAGTTCATCTACGGCTTGGGTCTTCAGTCAACTGGCAGCATGTACCTGCTAAAGAGAGATGGCAGATGCTTGCAAATGCACAGTGTCAGTCTGGCCATGCTTCACTCCTCGAAAGGGGAAAAGATGCAGCTGGGAAGCACCAGCGAGGTCCAGGGCTCCACCACACACAACGTTCATGGCCACTAAATTAATTTCTGGCCTTATGCAAATGGAAGAGCTGGGAGCAATCTGTCCTTGCTTCATGTTTTGCTGAGTCTGGGCTGCTGAGGATCGGGTAGCAGCAAATCTTTCCTGGTAACCGCTGCTCTCCACAACCTCCTAGCAATGGAGTGCTGTAAAACCTGGTAGAGAGCTTGAGTCATAATTTTGATACTCAGTTTCTCACCTACAGAAAGGTGGTAAATACAGTAATTCAGTGAGTGGTAGATAGGTCAGAGAGCAATTACACACCCCAGAATTAAACATTTCACATTAATGAGGCTCAGTTTAATGCTGGGGATTCAGTGGGAGACTACATTTAACTCCAGGGGCTATAGAACGGACCCTAAATACAAAACATTATTACTTTATTTTTTGCTTCTTAAGATATGCTGCTGTTACTGAGAATTATGTAAATAAAAGTATAATTTATTTTTCAACACAGTAGAGAGCTGCAGCAAGCATATATTTTTGTATTAGAGAAGGAGAATTTAATAAGGCTACTTAATGCTCGGAACCTTAACATTACCTGGGTTATTTTGTTACTCATACTGTATTAATCAAATGAACCTTAGCTAGGTTTCTTTATTCTCTGTCTTTACTAATAGTATTCCCTTTTCTTCTAAAATTTGTTTTTATATTCTTTACTTAATGTGTAGCTGTTTTTAATGAGGAACCTCAATGTTACCACAAACGTTATGTCTTACTCTTTGTAGTTATGGGAACTGTCGTGCAGAGGAACGGCTGGGCCTAACATCTGATACTCTTCTTCACTTGTGGAAACAGATCAAGTTCAGTCACTAAAAAAAGCTGAGAATCTGACTCTAGCCTAAGCAACATAATTTTCTCTAATGGTGGCTCCACTTCAGATGTTGCTAGTTTTAAACATTATTTTCCAAAAATCCACATTTCAGGTAAGTTACTGCTGTCTTTTAAGTAAATATAAAAGTGTTTAAAACTCTAACAGATTCTACTTCAGCATGTCATTGATGATGATTATTCACATTTTAAGGACCAGCCTTGTTACAGGATGGTTCTAGATGCAGTGATAGTTCTATTAGATAGTAATGCTGTAGAGAGTTTTATATAAGGAGGAAACAAATGGATGCCCCCGTGTTTCACACTCCCCAAGTGGTAACAGCTTCAGTTTTACCCATGCTATATGGAAGCTATCAGAAAGGGCTTCATAGCAATTACATGTATCCCCAAATGCCAGACACATGCTGTGTCTTAACAGCACAGAATAATTCAACTTTTTCAGCTGCTATGCTTCCTTCTGGAAGATCTGAGGAAGCAACAACATAAACTTCGGGAAGACTATTTTTTCCATAGTATGCAAAACACAGGAAGACCTCAGGACTTCTGCTGAGGTGGCTGATTTATTTTTCAGGAAACTTATCCCTACATGAAATACCATTTGCAAATATGAAAGCTGTAGCATATGAGTTAAACAAAAAGCCAGCTTATAGTGCTGAGGCCGTGCTCTGTAGGGATTGAAACATATACTCTCCAAGCAGAATCCATAATAGCTCACAAAGTCCCTAAGTAAAGAGTGCAGCAGGTTTACAACTGCTAAGAAAACAAGAGCAGGATATCTAGAGGAGATCATAAATGCAAGCATAAAATGAAAAAATGAAAATGCTGAGACGAATATATCTTCTTATGTTCATAAATGCTGTAGAGTATCATGCAAATCATTTTTATTTTATGTCTTGATTTTTACCTGGGGCTTTAACAGCTACTGCAGTTTTGCATCATTTGTCAGAATGGAACAATTTATCTGAAATAATTTATATCACATTATCTCTGCTGAGTCCACTGGTATTATGTCTTTATCTCTCTCCTTCTCTCAAATAAGAGGTTCACGAATTTTCATTCTTACTTAAAACACTGAAAGAAATACCATATTCTCCTCTCTGTCCATGTGAGCAGAGTTACACACTTTTAGAGTCAAATCCAATTTTCAAGTCAATACAAGGTTTTTCATTTCTTTCTATGGGAACTGGATCAGAATTTCACAGCATAAACTACATTAGGTATCACATCATAGTACATAAGTTGTAAATTTCTGGGAGATTTCATGCATTGAGGCAGTTTGAAAGCTGAAGCTAACATTAAGCATATTTAATAGATGGAGTAAGAGCTTCTTTTTCAAAATTCATTAAAAATAATTTAACGTGAAAATGGCCTAGCTCCAGATTATATCCAGAACATATCAGACAGTTAGTGATACACAGTCAGATCTCATATGACACCATGGGGGAGGGAGAAAAAAGAGAAGATAAAGACAAGTTGTAGAATTTTTTAAGGCCATAATTATTCAAGATTATTCAAGGAAGAACTTGGTAGGCTCTGCATCCCTCTTGGGTGATAGTAATTATTTATGTTGCTACCATCATAAATGCTGTTATCATTTGTGAAAGTGAGAGCTTATATGAGTATATGAAAATACCACTAGCCTCCAGAGTCAAAACTTGTAAGCAAAAAATAAATAAATAAATAAATAAACTATTATAGTGTGTAAGGAATGGTTGATGAAGCATTATTGAATTTGCAGTAGTATTTCCTGATCATTGACTATCACAAAAAGAATGACTTAAGTCACTATAACTCTGTTATGTGGTACATACAATTTAGTGCCCACGGTTAAAGAACAAAGGTATCTAACTATCAGTATCATTCTATGTTGAAGAAAGGAAACTGTGCTAGGATGCAGGGGCCACACTTGAGGACAAACAAAAATTGTGAACATATCTTGGGATACAGAAAAATTAGCTTTTTTTTTTTTTTTTTTTTTTTTTTTTTTTTTTTTTTTTTTGAGAGCTACCTGATACCAATGAAGCAAAAACCTGCTGGGTCTTTCTAGCAGAAGAAAATTTCTGCCTTATTACTACAGCCATTTCTCTTCATTCCTTGAATGTAGTGGGTTTTGACTAAGATATCACAGAATCACAGAATGATTGAGGTTGGAAGGGCCCTCCAGAGATCATCTAGTCCAACTCCCTTGCTCAGGTAGGGTCATGTATGCATGATGAAAAATGAAATGAAAGCATATGTTACAGAACAGCCTTGGTATATGGCAGACTCAAAATAAGCTTCAGGCTTCCTTATTTTATACAAAGGAGTGGACAAGTGACTGAATCTGAAGACAAAAAGCAGGGAAATAAATGTTTTATCTCAGTGTTTGCTTCCCACATAGGTCTTTGCACTG
This sequence comes from Oxyura jamaicensis, assembly GCF_011077185.1. Taxonomy (NCBI): domain Eukaryota; kingdom Metazoa; phylum Chordata; class Aves; order Anseriformes; family Anatidae; genus Oxyura; species Oxyura jamaicensis. The sequence continues at coordinate 15,070,152 of NC_048900.1, read as the reverse complement.
ACCTGTGGCAGACCAAATCTTTTTTAAGGCAAACCATATGGGGTATATGAATTAATATCGCATATGATTAGCTTTGCATCTTTGTGCTTCTAAGTTTATAAGTTCATACTCTTGTAAGTTTATAAGTACAATATTTATTTTTTTTATTACAACATAGACAGTAAGTGGGCTGGGAGACCCCATGACTGTTAGGACTGCATACTTTAAGAGAGGCATTTGTATTGGGAAAGACATGACAAATCCCTATCCTGTGAACTTCCTTTAGCAATTTTTTAAGAATAGTGAAGCAAAGCAAAACCAATTCATAAAGATGCTTAATAGAAAAACATTATTCAGGATGACATGATGAAGTACAACAGGGTAAGGAAGTTGGAAATTTATATTTTAACATCTAGTGTTAACAATTAGCTTAAGATATTTACTGAGTGACAAAGTTTTCAGAATATTTTCACTCCATGTATAGTAAAGCTGTAATGTAAATACTGTCCATGTATTTGGGAAATAGCAGATCTAATTGTGAAGTGATTATCTAGTAATAAGCACAATGTGTCGGTCCTTCTGTATTTACTCTGCTTTGTTTCAGTAGTAGCTACCAAATATTTCTTTTTTCCTTGAAATAACACTTTTTTTTTTTTTTTTTTTTTTTCATCTACAAGGGCATGTTTGGTTTGGAAATTCTGGTATCATATAATGGACAAAGCATAAATCATAACACCTATTTGCGTGCTAAAGGAGAAAAGTACTCAAACATGCCTTCATGGATAAACAAAGCAAGAAGGTGAAAATAGTAGGAGTGTCTGTCTGAATAATGAGAGGTTTGAATATATGGACAAACAAGACTACTCAGGAGCAATGAAGAGATTTCAGAGCAGACCTATTTTCTGTTGCCATCTCCAGCATGCAGAATGTGCAAGTAACAGTGGAAAATTCAAATTGTGCTGCAAGATCTGTTCTTCATTTTTATTCTACTTGATGTTTTTAAGGAAGGGAACATCCTCTGCTTTTCTGGCTGGCTCAGTTTCAGTTTCTGTGACAGTTTTTAAACTGCTCTTCCTAAAAAACAATGTCACCTTATTAAATGGAGGTGAGCAAGGTACAGTAGTATTAATAACAAAATATCACAGATGAACAGCAACATAATTATCTGACTTAAAAGTGATTTCTACATAGTCAGTGCATAACTAATAAACTAAAATTCAATTGTCATTATACCAGAGTTGACATGCAAATGCCCACCCCACCTCCCCCTGCATTTCAGGATCTGCTTCTGCTATCTGGCTAGCCAAGGCTTTTCTGTGCAAATTTACATCTGGTGGTAGCATGTAGAGGTGATGGCCAGCACAAGTGCCTGCAAATGGGATATTTCTATATGATCTTCTGCATTTAGGGAAAATTAAGTCATTAAAAAAAAATAAATCACCCTAACCCCCCCCCCTCCCCCCCCCAGATTTGAAAAGGAAGGAGCACCATAAACAAGTTGTCAAGACACAAAAAAGGGCAAAGTACCCTCTCACTTTGGCTTTATCCAAAGCTTCTTTTGCCATTTTTCTGCTCTAGCTTGGAATACGGAGGCCAGTGTTTACTAATTACCAGGAAATGAAAAGTGTTTGCTGAATAGTGCTAAGAGCAGATTCTCACATTTAAAGCCTACGTTGACTTAACATGTTCCAGAAAAAGCTCGCCCAGAACTGTAAGAAAATATTGCATTACTAGATAATTGGAGCTCAAGGTGGGTGCATTATGTAACAGCACTTTGAGATCCAGCTGCTATTTACCCATCCCTCTAAGCACAAGAGACAGTAATTCTTACCACACCTTAGAAACTTGCCATTGAAAGGTGTGGCCTATTGTTGTCAGAATTACATCAGATCTCAAACTTGCATGCGTACAGTGAAGAAGTAGCTGGAGCCTGTCCGTTAAAGCAGAAAGAAAGAAGAAATTTGTAGGAAGAATCTAGGAGAAATGCAGCTTAAAGTTTACCATAAATAACCTTCCCCCCTTACCCGTCCCCCCTTCAGCTTACTAAAAACTTAACTGCCTAAAAATTTATTTGGAGAACTGGAAATAGTTGAGGATAAGGATGCTGGCATACCACCAGCTATCAAGAGTATGCAGAATGTATGTCTAAAATGAAGATTTACTAATGCTTCAGGCAAAACTATATAGGAAAGGAAAGTCTATGGGAGCCAGAATAACTCGTGTTACTGGCAGTGAGTGGTATGCAGTCTTCTGAAAACTGATCACCAGTTTAAATACTAGCCAGGCAGGGTGAGAGATCACTGCTGTCAACGAAGATGTCAATTGATTTGGGCAAAGTATTATTAGTTGGACATTTGATAAATTAATGCCTATCTAGAATATTAACTTCCCTAGCTGACAGATAGAGCTTAAATGTATGAATTAGCATTGTTAAATTCATGTCTGTTTCCTGAGATGGTTGTCAAATTAGGAAGTGTTAGAGTGCATTGAAACAATATTGTTTTCCTAAAAATACTTTTAAAAAGATTTAAAATGAGAAGTACTCTGAGTATATTTTAATTTTCTAAAGGGGAAAAAATTGCTAAGTAGTCTGCAGAAGTTATTGTACTGCTAGTTTTATCAGTAGGTTTGCAATAAGTCCATGTTTTATATATAGAAGCAGAACTGTATTAGCATTCAGTGAGAAAAAGGCTATTTTAGTCTGTTCATCCACTAAGGAGATAAAGCAGAATGTTATGTCAGCTTTGACAGCAACTCTGAGTTTTCCTGGATATGTCTAAGAAAAAGGTTTTATAACTATCACCATATGGAGGTATAACATGCGTTGCAGCCTAAAGCTATTTCCTTTGAAAGCAGAGCTCTAGATTCCTGTAATAAAACCACGGATATAAAAGCCTGTTGTTAACTTGACAAAACAAGGTATCTGACATAGTTAAATTATATCATTTTTCATCAGAATAAATTTGCAAATTCCTCTTTGTACCTTCAGCGGGATATAGACTAAGCACACATTTTAATTTTCTTGTTGGGCCAAGGGTTTCTAAAAAGGGCTTTAGGTAGTAACTCTGGTCCTTTGGGTATCTGGTTAGATCAGAGCCACATAGGACCTTATCCATCCAGGTAGAAAAACCCACCCAAACAGACACTGTAGCTGTGTGACTACTTCAAGCCATTATGCGGAGAGGAAGGACAGAGGTCTAGTAAACTGTCTAAATCAAACAGTTTGTTGAGTTCATGGGATTTTTTTTTTTTTTTTTTTTTGAGCAGAAAAATATGGTGTATGTAAAGGAGCTTGTCCAGCTCCTTTAGGCACTTAAATTCTTCAGACAAGAAGGTAAAGTATACTCCAAAGGAGTGCAGAATTTCTGTTGTTTCTATGCTACTGTCCATTAGAACAACATATAAATACCAGGTTGGTAGTTTTAATGGAGAAGACATCTGCTGCCTTTTATCTTTTCCACATCTTTTTCCTATGAGGGATAGCTGAGAGAACAGGCTTTGACTGTCTTTGTCATGAGTGCACAGATAGTTCCACTGCTTCTTTTTGCTTTATATTTTTTTCCCCTCCAGGAAGAAAAACTGCTCTGAGAAGTCTTTTTCTGCTTTCTGTCAAACTGCTTGAGTGGGGATGCAGCAGCATGAGGGGTTATCTTTTAAGTTACATGAGCAACATAAAAAAATTTCCTTTCTCTACAACCTGGCATATGTGCTCCTTTGTCTGCTTTTCTAACATCTCACCGCAGAAGATGATGCAGTGTGTAGGGCAACATGCACCCACTAGTATGGGTGAACTCCCTCTCTGTTTTGAACCACTTTTAACTAGTGAGCAGAAGGGAAAATATTCATAAAAGGAAACATTAAAGCAGCCTGTTGGAAAGTATGGTGGTTGTTACAGGTTACAACAAGACCAAGAATCTTAGTTGTTTGTTACATGTTCTAGCCAGATCTTTGTGTTTGTTTAAAATATAATACATCGATACTTATTTTGAATAAAAGACCATAGCCATACTGGTGTTTAACATGAGTGTGTTCACATGTCAAGTCTTAAATTCAAGAAAGAATGAGTAAAATAGTTGTTGCCCCTCTTTTTTTTGACAAGAAATCACCATCTTATTAACTGTTGGATGCAGGTTTATACAAGGTGTTCTGAGTAATAGCAGAGGTAATCATTGATGTGATGCAAAATAATGCTGTAATGTTAATGAAATATTTTTTAAATTAACAGTCTTTAGGGAATAAGAATAAAGGTCATAACTCTGAAGGCATTTGCAAGTAAATATATGTACTGTATATAACCAAAGTAAATCTAAACCTCTGGAGCACAGCAGAGAGAAACACGTGTTAGGAATTCAACCTGAGATAGAACATTGCCATAAAAGGGTAATCCTCCCCATGTAGAATGCTATTTCTGTCAGCACCTCAGGAAAATCATAGATGTTAGATCACCATACATCAGTAGGTTAACGCCATTTTATGAGATAAAACCATTGCCAGCAAGACTCAAACTGTTTGGCCCAGGCTTTCTACAGCACTGGATGAAACAGTGTTGATGGAAGACCAATTCTTGTGATTATCTGCAATGTGATTATTTGCTACTTTCAGTTTTTTTTTTTTTTTTTATAGACTTAGAGTATATGTCCGCATAAGCATATTCACATGAATAAAATAACAAGTTGACAATGATTGACATTATTAATGATTAAACTAGAGGTAGTAGGTAACTAATATCTGTTGTACATCTGTTAAGATTTGCAAATGCTTTGATTCATAGATCAGATATAACTCTCCCTACTGTTCACTCTGAGCAAATCCCCTCTTCCCTGTCATTCATTGGAATAAGAGGAAAACTGCACTCATCTTAGGACAGGTTTGTACCTCCACCCACTAGTCAGGATTAAGCATACTGTCTGTGTATCAAGACAATCATGTGATGGAAGATTTTGGGGACATGGCATGGAGACTGAGGGGAGCAGAACAGTCATCAATCGCCTTTCTGTGTTTGTGTTGTGCCTGTTTAGGTAATGTCCCTCCTGTCAACTGGCACACAATCAACACCTCACTCACATGAAATGTGAAAGGAAGACATCATTAATTAAAACTAAGTGGAGAGGGCAACCTGAAGCATCTGCTTTGTTGTAAAATTCACTGAGGACTGAATACAAATTTTCTCGCTTAAAAAAAAAAGTCCAGAAAAAATCCTGAAAATATTTCCGTAGTTTCTTTCATAAGAAACTAGTTCAGCAGCTACATTAAATGTCAGATGTGCTGACAAGCAAGAGGGAAAGGGAGAAGGTGAAGAATGGCTTCTTTTGGCCCACAGGAGGAGAAAACCATTATCTCAGTTAGTACCCAAGAACATGTTACCTCCTCCTCCCACCTACCCTCAAGGGCCTGCATCTTCATCTGAACAAAATGTCTATGGTTTTAGACTTTAAGTTGCTGTGTGAATGCTTTTCATAGCTGCCTTGATGCCAGGAATGCATTTCCCTTCTCCAGAGAAGCTTGTCCTCCTTTGCCTGACACCAGGATGGAGCCCCTGCAGTGCCATGGCCATGTTTAGGTTATGCTGAGGTAAGGGGACAATGGTGGGTGCCCTCATGGTGGCAGTGGCGAACCCCCAAAAGGGACTTTTTCTCCTCAGATTGGGGAATTTGGAAAGGGGACGTGAAAGGTGCCATTTTAAAGAGTGAAGTCACTCTACCTTCCTTCCAGTCACAGTCTCCAGTTGCTCTCCATGGTGCACTGAATGGTCTTTCAGTAATGGTCACTCCAGTCCTTTTTGGCTTAGTTTTCCTATTCATTTTTAGCTCCTTTTAGTATCTGCATAATGGCAAAGCTTCTTCCTCCCCCAGCACCCGCTGCAGCATGATGCCATGCTTGCTCTTTGCCTTAGTGGCATCCATTTTGTGCTCAGCCCCAGCCTCTCCTTACCTCAGCGGACAGGCTGGTGGGCGCCATTTTGGCTATTCAAGGGGGCTGACATCTCCCTGCCCTATACCTGGCCATACAGATGCCTCAGGGAGGGAGCAGAGACATGCCCAGGTGACCAAGGAAAAGCAAATTTGGCAAATCTGCAGTTTGGTTGACCCTGGATGTATGGGAACGCAAGAACAGTGTGGCTCCAGGGCCAGAGGTGGGTTTAACACCTTCACTGAGGGCTGTGGTACTGGGGAGTGTCACCACAGCTGGGGTTTCTGGCAGCCCCAACACTTGACAATGGCTTATTGTCGTATTTTTCCTTTGTCATGCTTTCATTATGTATAAGCTTGAGCCAAACTGAATTTCCAGGTTTGTGAGAAAAGGCAGTACTGTGACTGCCATTTATGTCTCCACTGGGAGGAGAAGGGGAGGTTGTGAAAAATTGGAACCTCCCCCCCCCCCCCCAAGTAAGATTGCTTTTAATTTCTCAATGTATACTTTCCATTTTTAGGAGAAAGGGGTTGGTAATATGAAAGAATGGGTAGTGTTTGTGATTCATGAGTTTGTATGTCTCATACTGACAACAGAGACTTACGTAGCTGTGTGAATAATCATTTTGCTTTAGGGAAGAGGCTACTTAGGCGTCGGAAATCAGTCATAGAGCTGAACTTTGCTGAACTGAGACACTTGCAAACACGGAGTGCTCACTAAAAAAGGCCCTTGAACCAAAATCTAAGATGGGGGAGACAATTCCTGACTTTAAGCAAACTTTCTGTTATGTGAGAGCAGAAAAAGGGATTTGGGACCTAAACTTTTCTAGCCTTAATATTTACAAACTTATTCAAAGCCCAACAAAATTGGTCTCAGCATCTCATCATAAAGGATTTTCAGAATAGAGCAGCAGGAGGGAAAAAAAGTCAGTCCAAGCTAAATGTACATGATGCACATCTCTGTGATGAAAAAATAAATAATAAAAGCTGTTCTAGCATACTAAGTCTCCCCCCAGTTTGTAATTGCATTACGTTTTTATCTTCTAGCATTGCTATTCAATATTATACTAAAATTAATTATGTTATATAAAGTCAGGAGCCATGATCCACACAATTTGGTTGAATAGATATATTTGTTTTCTCCTTGGTGAAAGGAGCGAGAGACCAGAGCTCAGGCATTGCAGTGGGGAAGAAATGTGGTCCTGTTCAAGTAGAAGAAGAAGTAGTAGAAGAAGGTCCTGTTCAAAAAGAAGAAGGAATACATAATGTGTATAAACATGAGGAGAGGTAGGAGAGACTGCTGGAAATTATATACATCTAGAAATATAAATATAAGCTAAACCCTAATACCAGAAGCTGGGCATACCAGCTGCAGGCTTGCTGCAGTTTCCATTATAACAACATATTTACATGTGTGTCATTTTGGGGCAGAAGTCCTGCATGACCTGTTGCTGCCTGAAGATTAGTGTTTTGCAAAAACTAAGGGAAAATCCCTTTGCTTCTTCATGAAAGCATTGAAGGAGAGTAGAATAAATATATAGTTCTATTGTAAAAACACTTTGGTTATGCTCCTTAAAGTGCTAGTGCAAAATAATAATAATAATAATAATAATAATACTGACAGAAAAGATAGAATTGGAAATGTGAATGACTTGTTCAGGATCCCAGCCGTAACTAAAGAAGGCTTATATTCTCTTCTGAAATTACTCATTCAATATCTGAAAATGTTTACTTAAACACTTCATCCTGCAAACACTTAAAGGTATTAATTTCATACTTGTGAATGGTTATTAAATTCAGTCGATGTGAGATCACAGTCTAAATTCTGCTAAATTACTACATGTTTTCTTTACTAAAACTAGGAGGTCTAGAGTTGTCTGGTTGCTGCTGAGAGAATTTACCTAGGAAAGATTACAAGCCTAATAATAAAACATTTGCAAAAAATAAAAAGTAAAATAATAAAAAAATCAAATACAATTGCTTTAACATCTGGAAGTGGGAGACTGCCCATTTTTCCTGAAAAGATTTAGTCACAGTAAAACAGATCTGATGCTGTGTTGTTTAAAATATTTCCTCCAAAAGATGCCTTCTGATTTTATCATAATAGCCAAAATCATTTCTCTGTTATGCTTAGCTTTCCTGCAAAGACAGCAGGAAGATTGCCCCTGAATAATCATCCTACTTATATATAGATGCTTTCCAGACAGCTCTCTGTAACAGAAACACTATGCTTTGCAGAAGGAGCTTAAATGTTTTCTGGAGGCAAGGTTTACCACAGAGGCGCTGCATCCGTGGCAAAGATGCTTCTTCTGACACCTTTTTTTTTCCCCCCTTGTATATTAGCTTCTGTTGATAAACAAATGACAAACATTACCATCTCCTACAAAATTTTAAATGCCTGCCAGATGATACAGATTTACTGAAATCACTGCCTTCCCCAAGGGACAATGGGAAGAGAAAAGTAAGAGTCTGTCAATTGAGTAGTTGGATTCTACGTCACGTGGTAAAAAGGTCAGCGTAAATTGGGCATGTGCTTAATAATTAGTTTCCAGAGATTAGTGATATGCTAATGACCCAAATACCAAGAGTTGTTCTTAATGCACACAGAGGGCATGCAGGTGTATGGGATTTTTAATCTCAGCAGTACAGTGGTGCATATAGACTATAGAATGAAAGAAAACAGAGCTAAGGCTATTTTAAAGTAGACTGTAGTTTTGCAAGTTGAAAAGGGAATATGTTAAAACATGAAAAAGAAAACTAAGTGTGAACAACACAACCTAGCCTGAGTACGCTATAAAGGGACAAACCAAATGTGCAAAATTTTACATGCGTACTGGCTTCTGCTTCTCATATAAGCAGTTAAATTGCTCAGTTTTCCTAGGGTAGAAAAATGCTCTTTCCCAGTAGTTTGCATTTGCCATATGAAAGTACCTGGTGGGTACTCTAACATTATAGAAATGGAGCACATTTTTCTCCCTCAGCTCAACACCACAAGGATTCTTCTCCCTCCCAAAAAGGCATAGTAGGGCAGAAGGGAAAGAAATCCCACAGGATTAGATCAGTGTCAGAGCATTAACACTTACTTGATGACAACTGTAAGGATTAATTCAAGCTGGTTAAATCCTTCTTAGCTAGAATAGGAACTAGCAAACCATCTGGTGGAAAGAGCAGTATGACAGGGCTAAAAGGAAATACTGTCTGAGTTGTCAAAGGAAAAATAAACCTCTCTGCAGACTTTTGGGAACTGCTATGTCTCCAAAGCGTCTGGCCACAGCAAGGGACAGTTTTACTCACAGTAGTTTAAATAAATAGTGGGGAAAAATATTGTGTTTCCATCTCAGAAAAAAATACATATTTTATGCTTTTGAATAACTGTAGGAATACACAACTCTAGTGTAGAAAGTCTACTTGAAAAGTCATACATTCTATGAAAAAATATGCTAACGTCTGTTTTGCTGTCAGACTACATTATTGTATTCCTTCTTGTATGCATTTTCAAATGATTTTTATAGGTAAATCCCTTTTCGCCCATGTTGTTCTCAGCCACCCTTTCCTGCTTTCTTCCTTTGAGGGAGGTGCTGTTGGTCTCTGTGCACACTGCTTTTCTGTGAGGTAGAGTAAATGAAGTGTGTGTAATCACAAAGACAAAATACAAGTGACCCAAATTGACAGGTGAGTGTAGGAGCACAACTCCTGGGGCTAGTAAAGATGGCCTGGCCTACAAAGACAAGGTGATCAGCCTGATAAACTGCTTTCAGGTTACCTCTCCTGGAATTAAGGGTGTTTGTCTCTGGAGAAGATCAGACAATGTAAATTGGATTTATGGTGAAGTCTCTCTCCCGTTTGCGATGTCACTTCACTAATGTTTATACTAGGAATAAGGTCTTCCTTCTGATAAGTTTAAGCTTGGTTCACTTGTTTTAGTCTTATTGTAAATGGAGGAATCTGGTGAAACCTTGTAAGAATTAAATTTATAGCCTGTATTTTGTGAGGTGCATGCTGCCACTGACTTGTACATAGCAGTAATTGGCTTACAGTGAGTTACTGGTAGCGACTGCATGCAGTCTCACAGGAAGGAAGCTTTGAAAGCACATTTAGTAAATACATTTTTCATCCATTTTGATTTGATTATTTTTGCCTTTTTAATTCTAGAAATTCTCTTGCTTGCTTATCACAGTCTTGAAGTGTAAAAATATTTATGCAGCTTATGTTGTTGCTCTATAGCAAGGTTTTACAACTTGGTTATTCAGAACTCATTTGTCTGTGGAAAAGCTTTCTTTGTGCTTCTCCCCAAATATTGCTATGTGAAGGAATTTATAAGTGCAGCACCCTGGCATGTAAGCTAATTTAGCAAATGCTTTGCAAATACAAGAACAGAGCATAACTGTTTGATTTCCAATGGAAAAACACGGAAGCATTGGTCCACACACTTCTTTTGAATATGAAAATTCTCAGTCTGCAAATGGCAAGGTAAATCTGAACAGGAGAGCCCAAGATCTGTAAGGCTTCTCTGGTATTTGCAATGAACCTGTTCTGTGCAGGGCTAGATGTAATAAACATGCTTTGAGCCTGTGTTGCTACATCAGAGAACCACATTTTCTGTAAAAATTCTGTCAAGGACTTTAGTACTGCTGTTCTTGAGCCCACCCTTGCCCTCTGAATGCTGCTGCTGGGTTTGAAAAAAAACGGAATACGTTGTTTCATCACTGTTCAGAAGTTTAATGGATTTTAAAAGATAGTTTTTGCTCAGTGTAGTAGCCTAGAATGAGGATAAATAGGGATTTTTTGGATCCAGTTTTGAAATCAGAGGATCAAAGGAATCAAAATACCAGCATAGAGAAAAGAGTTTGTTTGCCAATGTCAGGTCTTACTGCTGGATGTAATGGGCTCTTTAGATCTACAGTAATATCAAGTGGGAAGCAACTGTATGTGCTTATCAGCTGTCTTACAACGCAGAATCACACATTTCTGGCCTTTGCATTATCAAAGATAGGGAGTAAGGTACCACTTAACAGCTTGTGTGTGTCAGAATGCTGGGCATGCCCCAAAGTCTGGAGTGATGTGGTTTGTGTCTTTTAGATCAGTTTATAAGCTATCTATCTAATAACATTTGAATTGTGTGAAAGGTTGAAGCTGTCCATTCCCCTTTGTTTTGATCTTGGTGATAATCCATTGGTCTGGTCAGTGATTCTCGCAAAATAGCCATGCCCTCAGCAGGAAGAATAAATAACAGGAATGAGTCATCAGGGCAAGCTTACAGGAGTCCTGAAGGGAAAAAATATCCTGGAAAAATGAGTCATGAAAAAGTATCTTGGCAAAGCATCTTGATAAATCATAAACTGTACAACAATATTCCTGATGTTATCAATATTTTTTACCAATTACTATTTATTAATTATTGTTACTTCTAAGTACAGTGATGTGGCACACGACTTTGACTACAACATTTGCCAGAAGTAAATGGATGGCACAAGAAGAGTAAAAATAGTGTAAGTGTACATGACACCCCTCCCTCTCCCTTCCTTCTTCCTATCTACCCCCATGTGCTTTCCCACCCCCAGCTGTTTTCAAATAAGGAATTTCTGGAGTCTGGTGTGTCATCAATTTTGTAAAGCCAGCTGCAGCTATTTCCTAGGCATTTGTCCAGTTGCTTGTGATCTTATGTAAGCTTGTTGTGTATTAAAACTGGAAACGGCGATGAATGGAAAGGGCAGCAAAGGTATGGAACAACTTCCATGTGATGTTTCATTGAAGAGAACTCTACAGCCAAAACACAAAAGGAGACAGTTCTTCACACAATTTGTGGTAGATCTGCACAACTCTTCACCAAAGGATGCTGTAGCTGCAGATTACAGGACCTTGAAATACAGCTGAACACATGCTTTGGAAAGAACCAACAAGTTTAGTTTGTTCTAAATTCTGCGTCCTGCAAGATTTCCTTTCTTTTGCAGTGCAAGAACTAGCTCATGAGATGAAGCTGATTCTTATTCACCTGCTCCAGGCTATTAAAGTGTACATAAACCTTCTTTAAGACAAGTCGTTTCTGTACTGTAGAGTTTCCATTCAATCATTCCTCATATGGGAGTTGTTTCATACATTTGACCATCCTTATTGTTCTCTCACGAACCTTTTCAATTTTTTTATGTTTTGCATTTGACCAAAGCTTCACAAGGTATGGGGTGTGAAAGAGTCATGGATGTGTATGATGTTCTTAATAATTCCTGAGGTTTATCTGTTCTTTTTGGCAGCTACCAAGCACTGAGTCGATGATTTTATGAAAGTTTTTGTGTTAACCCTGGTTCCTGCAGTGTCCATTTTTCTCTAGCTGATGTTGTTTTAGCAATTCCAAAACTAGTAAGTAATATTTTTCATAATAGGTATTTGCGAGATCATACTTGTATATGCATATTGAATTTACTTAGCATTAGTAGTTTGAGTTATTTCAATCTGCATCTTTAGGCATATTATTATCTTTTATATTTGGCCTGAAATGAGTGTTAAATATCTTGTGGTGGCAGTTTGAGGTCACCATAATCATAGTTGTGTAACACAAAATATGTGAAACAGCTATGCCATCTGCAATTACACATGCTTTGTAATGGATAATTAATGAGATACCTTCAAGTTACTGAAAATATTCTCATATGGGTATGATTAATTATAGAAATCTGAAACTGAAATGCAATATTAGTGTTTCCTTTTTTGTCACTCTGTCACTAAAGGATTGATCGTAACTTCCTTTTCCTAGTCTGACTACCATGGTCTGGGACTCTTCCTACAGCAAAAGCTTACTGGTTTTAAAGGAGAAGCTTCTGTCTTTGCATAAGTCAAAAAAGATATTCTGTTTGCAGTGTTTGAGGAATGCATTTTGAGAATACGGTAGATCTTTGCAAACAGTCCAGACAAGAGTGATGTGAGTTATCTGGGATATGGAAAATAAGGTGTATGAGGCAATCTGAAAGCATGAAGATTATGTAGTTTAAGGAAGAGGAGACTGAAGAAGGATGTAGAGTTTCATGGAATATAAAGCTGCTATAAAGGCAAAAGGACTAATTTGTTTTCCATGTCTATGAAATCTCTAATACACAACCTCAAGAAAAATTGAGTTTGCAGAAGTTTCTCTAGGAAAGTGCCATACCTCCACACTGAGACCTTGAATTAAAGGCCTGTTGCTCCGGTTACAAAGCCAGACAGCAGCTGAGGAGTGGGGGATGTAGTTACAACCTCAGCAGGACCTGGGAGTCAGGAACAGCTGTCTCTTGAGAAGTGAGACCAAATAAGATCCTCACACTCAGCAGGAGCTTGTGCATTCACTCAGTCCTGGCAGCTCAGGGAAGGGGGGTCCCTTGCTGCTATTGCCACTACTGATCTGTTATGTCTTGTTCGTGTGAAAGGTAAGGGATATGCTGACTGCAAGGAGTTTCTTGCAGCTTGGAGAGCTATATGCACATCTGTAGTGCCTGAAGGAACTCTGTGGAAATGATGGCTTGAGGACTGCTGCTGCTAGTCCTCTAGGGAAGCTCTGGCTGTAGAAGAGCTCTTCTTAGTGAGAGAGGGGTAGTTTTAATGTGCATCTGATATTATGGCATGCTTTTGCAGACTTTCAGTGTTGAATGGTAGATGAAGTTGAATATATTTTGAGTATGGAAGTGTCCTTTCTTAGATTCTTCCCAGCCCTACCTGTAGCTGGCCGAAGTAGTCAAGTAATAGTTTACAAAAACATTTTTACAGAGAAAAATCAATTATATACCTAGGCTTACTGTCTGGTAAGAACACCACTATTTTGGGCAGGTTTTTCTCTTTATTTTTTTGCACTGTAATTCCTTTATTTCAAACAGGTCGAATTTGAAATTTCATTATCTATGAGACTTACAGATTGTTGTACAAATCTTGTCATACTTTGTTCTTTACCAGCCTAATATTGTTTCTTTTAAATCCAGTACCAAAATCTCTTGAGAAGCTGGAAAAAAAATTTAGCGCAAGCCAGCTCAAATTAATTTCACTGTCTAGAGCACAGTGCTTTTACAGATGTAAATAATCAGATGCTTAGAAAATCTATGAAATGTTCACAGTTTGTCAGCCTCTATTAAAATACTCTCATGAAAAAGTTATCTGGAATTTAATAAGGATGAACCACTTGGAAATTCTGTGGTAATCAAAGCTGTTAAAGAGTTTAATGGAAAGTGATAAACTTTTAAATAGGCTCTTTAATGAACCCATTGAGTTCTACAGCAGATACATATACCAGAAAACATATAGCAGTATCATGTTATGTTAGGTTCTAATAATGCAAAGACTTATGCATGTGTTAATTAGCTATCCTGTTGCAAGGAATGTAAAAATATATACACAAATCTTAAAACAACATTCTCTGCAATGCATACTGAAAAAAAATACTGTAAGAAGCTGTGTAAGCCTACAAAGTTTTTCCCTGATCCAGCTCTTATATTAGTTGTTGAAGTGAGATATGTCTGAAGTCTGTACAGGTGGTGCAGCCAGGAGGACTATTCCAAAAATGTAAGTAGATTGACAATAACAGCATACAGCGTAACTCAAAAAAAAAAAAAAAAAAAAAAAGTACTCATGAGGAACCTGATTTTTATACTTATTTTTAGAGCCACATTATTTGATTTTTTATCATATTCATTTTTACATCTTTGCTAGAGTCCAGAGGAGTAACAACTTTTTGGAGTTGTAGTGTTGGGTCATAGTTAATTCCAGCATTTATAGCCACATACACCCCATAAAATTCTTCGGGACTTCAGAGTAGGCTGAAGCCTATGCAGGCGATACACCCGTGGGAATGTACGGGGCCAAGGGGAAGGTACCATTAAGAAAAAAATAATCTGAGGGAAAGGCTGGCAGTGGCAGCAGCTTGGAGCCTCAATGGCAGCTGGTGTGGGGAAAGTGGCTAGGTGGAGGAATGGTCCTTTTCCTGGAGATTTCAGCAAAGATGGAACTGGGGAAGGAATTTGTCTCACATCCTGAATGGTGCAACAACACAGAAAGAGGAGCCATAGGTCTGTTCTGGTGGGACAGGCAAAGTCCTAGGATATCAGAGCTGATGGCCTTTTTATCCTACAGCTGTTTTGTTGAGAGAAATGGGTATAACAAGCAAAGAATCTAATTTTAGGGGCATGGTTTAGTGGGTGATATTGGTGGTAGGGGGATGGTTGGAACAGATGATCTTGGAGGTCTTTTCTAACCTTAATGATTCTGTGATTCGTGCTGCCATCTGGGTGAGCTTGCATGCAAAGAGCTTGCTCCTGTTGGCACAGATGATGAATAAACTGATTTTGATCTGTTGCAAAGGTTTTTGGCAAGCTGGTTATCACTGCAGGCAGGAAGCTATTCTAATTTACCACCATGGTTTTGAACCCTTTTAGTTTCTTTAATTGCCTTATTTCAAAGAGCTGTATCTTCCATTATTAAATGGTTGTGGATATCGAGCATTGCATTCCCTTCTCCTTTCCCATTTTTGCTTTTTTTGGGGGTGGGTTGTGGTTTATTATTATTATTATTATTATTATTATTTATTTATTTTTGTTCTGTATAAAAATCAGTACCAGAGACTCAATGGCACTAATTAGATGGTTCAGTGACCTGACCAAATAGAACCAATAGAACCAAAGCTAGATATGTGTTGAGTTTTGATCCTACTGCTGGCCTAAACTTATATGACATTTTCTGTTCATGTCATAGTTAAAGTTGTTTGTGGAGCATGGGACTGAGCCATGGCTTATCCGTGGTGCTTCAGTGTGGGTAAACTTTAGTTCTTACGTCTACATTTGTTTTCCACATCTGTACTACATGGTCAGTAATGCTCCCTACCCCTTAGGGGACGACTGTGTGTGCTATTTAATGCATATGTAACACTTCAAACAGCCAAAACATTGCTTACCTGTTGCATACAAGGGATGTTCAGGCTGGTCATGACATAGTTTTAAGCTCCTGATTTGGATCTTGTGCTTTGTGTAAGACAGTTGCAGTTCTTCTGCATTTGCTAGCAGTAAAGAACTATCACAAGGGTGAACTGTGACACCAGAACCAGGCTCCAGGACTGCTTTCTATATAGTGTGAATCTGTATTTGATTTGCAAACAACCATTACTGCCATTTCTTGAAAATGTGAATGCTGCCAAGAAATCAGTGCTTTATGCTTGAAGTATGTCTGTAAGAAGACAACGGAAATAGAGTTTGCCAGCTTGTGTTTAAGGCAAAGTTTCTGACAGTGGCTGCAGTTGCAGTAGCTACAGAGAAATGCAAGTTGGCATGTTTAGCACACCTCAGAGTGGTAGAAGAGATAAACAGCACTTCCAGACTAACAAAAAATAATTGGAAGAAAAGGATGAATTGCAGCGTGAATACAGCTTCATTTCTCATCTGTAAGATACTGTTTATTTTTTAACCAAAGGCCAGGCAGCAGAGATTATTTCTATAGCTATTTTTTTCTGAGACTATTGCAGTGTGGTTACAGACGAGTTCAATACACTATTTATTTTCCATAGTCATGTGGCTTAAGTCTGTCTCTAAATGTTTGCTTTAAAACTCTGCTTCAAAGCACTGGTAGTGTCCCTTGCAAGTTTGGAAAAATGAGTAGCAATAGTGCCTTTTAATACATGCAGTGGAAATGTTTCTTCCCCTGCTGTGTCTTTGTGACTTATGGCTGTAGTTCACAATCAATCAGACATACTTTAAGCTTTGTGCTTGAGGTGAAACGTGGCCAGTGTAGTAAGACTCATTGATGGGTGAGCCAGAAGGGATGTCAGCAAAAATGCACCTCCCACCAAAAGGGCCTAAACTTTGGGAAATGTGAGGGAGAAGAATGCTTTAAAGAAAGGTGATAGTCAGCTTCCCCAAAGAACTCCTAAACAAGGGGAAAAGTGACGTTCTCTCCAGATGCAGATGCAGAACAACAAAGTACTTCTCTCATGTGAGACCTGTTTTGTCTTTCACAAATGAAGACAACATATGCACAAGTATGCAGAAATCAAGGGTAATTTATCTGTCAGGTTCAGCAAGTCTGTTGCATTTCAAATTTCTGCTTGGTTTACAACCTCTTTGCTCTCTACAAGAGCAGAACCCAGCCTCTGCATTCCCCTCCCTGCTGGAGCTGACTGCTTAGCGTCTCTTCCATGTTTACTTTAGGTGCAAACTAGTTTGTCTGCTTGCATGCATGGCTGATCAAATAGACTGTATGCCAACTGAAGTGCTCCTGCTCAGTTTCCTTACCAGCAGGGGATAATGTGCAGCACTGTTTTTTGTAACTCTTTCAGCAGACATTCTCAAATATCTCCCCTACTTTCAGCAACGTGCTAGTTGCAGCTAGTCAGAAATTGTTCCCCTTAGTCTGTAAGGCACCAGTCTGTAAGGCATTCTTCCAAAGTCCACTGGCTGACCTGCATGTTAAGTTTTTCTTTGGAATAGCTTTTACTGCCATTATCTAGAATAGTAAACATCACCACCATTTCTGCTCTTGTCTTTTCAGTAATATTTGGCCATATGAGAGTCCTAAGGACAGTTTGGCATGCTTTTTCACAGAATCACCTAAGTTGGAAGAGGCCTCCAAGATCACCTAGCCCAACCTCTGACCTAACACTAAGTCATATCACTAAGCTGTACATCTAAACGTCTTTTAAAGACCTCCAGAGATGGTGACTCAACCACTTCCCTGGGCAGCCCGTTCCAATGCCTAACAATGCTTTCAGTAAAGAAGTTCTTTCTAATATCCATCATAAACCTCCTCTGGCACAACTTTAGCCCATTCCCCCTCGTCATGTCACCAGGCACGTGGGAGAGTAGACCAACCCCACCTCCCTACAGCCTCCTTTAAGGTACCTGTAGAGTGTGATAGGGTCACCCCTGAGCCTCCTCTTCTCCAGGCTGAACAATCCCAGCTCCCTCAGCTGCTCCTCGTAAGACTTTTTGATCAAAAAACATTCTCTTGGTATACAAAATGAATTGGTTGTCTCTGTACTGGTCATAAAACTTGATTCTCTGAAAACTAATGATGAGTCTAGCATCTTAATCTGTGTTTACCTCTCCTCTTGTGCCATTTTTAATTGGGAGTGTTAGCCTCTTCTTAAACAAATACCCATCTGTAAACTCAGTATTTATTTAGAGCTTTTTTTTGCTAGTCTCCTGTTGAAGGAAATGCCTCGTATACCATACAAAACTGCTTAGAAATGCCGTTTCATTGCTAGCAAAATTGGTGATAGACTCTAGCTTTGGTAAGCTTAATAAGGTAAAAAATTGGCTTTGCATTAGAAAACATGGTAGAAGCTGATAAAAACTCTTCTCCTGAGATTAGTTTTTTGTGTATATATTGGTAATTTTCTTCCCCAGAAATCACTCATCCCTGCACCCAGGCTATTAATCAGCTATTCCCTAGGGTGTTAAGGCTGGCTCAGTGGTGTGCAGCTCATGTACCTAGGGCATAATATTCTTGGCACCTCTGCTCCCTGTGAAATTTTGGAAAACAAAGAAAAAATGCAGCTAGCACCTCACTGTGATGTTGCTACCTGGTCAGTTTAAGCAACACAGTCAATAAAAGCTAATTAAGATAGGCTTTTTGTTGCCCTCCTTTTCTTATTTTTTTCCATGTGTCTCTTGTCAGATGTAGGTCATGTTCCTCTCTACTTGTCAATGCTGGTTTGTCACTGCTGTCGCTAAATCAATGAAAATGCACTGGTATTTTCTGTGTCTGTATCTCCTGGGGCATTGTTGGGCTTGGTGATACCATCGTGTCAGTAATTGTACTGGGAGAACTGGGAGATGGTATGAAGAGTGTGGCGTGTTCAGTGTATGAATATTGTCCTGTGTTTCACAAAGTGCCTCACTGCATTCATAGAAAACCTGTTTGTATTATTAAAGTCCTGTTTGCCTGAGATGTTCCACGTCTGCCTTGTGTGCCATTACAGTTAAGCATTAGTTACAATTAAACAGATGTTACACAGTAGGTTTTCTTTTTTTTTTTAATCACATAGGTTAAAATTGGATTGCATTTAATGACCTCACATTATTTCCATTTATTTATTTTTTTTTTAATTTTGAGTGCATTATTTCCTAGTGACAGGTTATTCAACTTCCCAGTCACCGTGGTTCACTGAGAGTCTCTGCTTAAATGTTCCTAAGGTATGACTGAAGAACAAGAAGCAAACACATAAACATCTACATCACTAACATTTCCCACTGAATTATCATTTGTTGCATTAGAAATGGTCAACATCAATAAACCTTTACTTGGAACAACATCTCTTACTGTTTTATGTTGAGCAGTTAAAAATAGGTGAATGGCTTTGGACTTCTTGA
Organism: Oxyura jamaicensis; assembly: GCF_011077185.1. NCBI lineage: Eukaryota > Metazoa > Chordata > Aves > Anseriformes > Anatidae > Oxyura > Oxyura jamaicensis. The sequence continues at coordinate 15,050,954 of NC_048900.1, read as the reverse complement.
GTTATGCTCCTGTGCTTACAGCTGACATTTTACAGGACTATAGACATGGATTTGCAGTGGTGGCTCTATTTCTGTGTGCTCTGCTTTTCTTAGTGCTTCCAGGTGTCCCTTGTCAGATGTAAGGTACATACACTTCTTGATGCAATACTCTCCCAGAACCAATAGCAAAGAGCTTGTATTTTGTTTCTGTGTTCCCCATGCATACTGTGGCCCTTTATAGGCTAAATCTCAGTGATTCTCCTAGTGCCTTGTTTTTCCTTTTTAGTCCTTAGTTTTTAATATGGACATAGAATACATGGAATTCTTGATTCATCATTGCAAGTCCTAATACTAGCCATGAAACTAAAAATGTCGTCTTTGGGACAAATTCAGCTTCAGTGCAAATTTGTGGTTAACTCTGATTTAAATGGCACTGGACATTCTAGGGCTGGTGAGGTACAGGTTCTGATCTTGCTTGTACTGTTTCATGGGGATCTGTTGCAGAGGTTCATCTTACTCATGTTTTATGTCTGTAACCTTCTACATTGAACAGACAACTTGCAAATCCATTTTAGGCAAATTGATGGAAGATAGATAGTAAAGATCATGGTTTCTGAAACAAAGAATTTTGGAATGAGTCTTAGGCTGTTCCTCAGTCATGCTTACTAAAAACAGAGAAAACACTCTAGTTTGGAACCGCTTAAGAAACTAAAGACATTGACATTTTTTCAGGGTTTTAATTCTTTCTGCTCCAAGTAGAAATACAATCAGTATCATCTACAAATTGCTCTCATGTGCTGGGTCAGATTCAGCATCCAATTCAAAGTCAGCTCAGTGTGAAAATCTGTGAAGCTGTTGTACACCAAAATTAAAAGTGTGATTTTCTGATTATCAATGTTCATAAGGTTATAAACAGGAAGAGACAGCGCAAAAGGCAAGTAAAATATGAAACAGAAAAAAGCACTTGCTGGATCAAGCAGTTGAAAATTGCCAACTTTCTTCTTTCCCAAAACTGTTTTCTGAAGATTTGGATGTGCATATTTGTCATATTTTCTGTGTTAGATTTCAAGCGTGGATGAAGTGTAGGAATGAAAGAATCATATCAGTTGCACCTCCTGATACCAAGAGTTCTGAAGACATGAAAGCAAGCTTGTGGTTTCATTGGAGCAAAACTCTTGCAGCTGTGCTTATAATATACTGGGATTATATAAGGAAGAGGGAATCGATAGCCTGGTTAAGAAAATTAATCTTTGCCTGTGTTTCCAAGGCAACACAGACAGGGGAAGTGGTAGCTTCCATGCTTAGAACGCAAGTTCATCATATTCAAGGGGAAATCTGCTCTAGCAAAATCAAGAGATACCTGTTGTCTTTTTTAAACCCCGGTGGAATTACCCATATAAAGAAAAGTAAACATAGTGAAACTCAACACTTACCCAGGTGGGAAAGTTATTTAAAATTATTTACCATGAGGATACTCTTAATCATGTGTGAGTTAGTTTACTTTTAGTACAGAGGATATATACAGTGTCTTGTATTTACCATGGTCAAAGACTATGTCCTCATGGAAATTGAGGTGAATTCACCAGCACATAAGTTTTGTTGTTTGAGTATAATCTTAAAAATTAAAACATCTACAAAAATATTTGTTCATCTTTTTACAGGTTCACAGTATTTTAGGATCTAACAGAAATACCTGTTTACCAGCATACTCTGCTGGTAAGATACTTGGTGGAGGTGGAAGGAAGAAGGAAGAGACAGAGAAAGAGGAGGAGAGAGTGCAAGAGAGAAAAAGAGAAAAGAAATAATGAAAGTTAAGAAAGGAAGGGGGTAAGGAAAAAAAAAAGTGCATTTCTTTGCATGTTTAAAGACCAGGCAAGGGGAGGAAATCTCTTGGCCAACGCAGTTTAATGCCTTGTAAGGGACTCCAAACAATACTCTTTGAAACAACAGCAAGGTAATAGATCTAAAGATTCAGATTACCTTACTTGACCTGGATGACATAGCTGTTTTGCCAAGTGCTTAGGGATCAAAGAGAAGCCAGCTGTACAAAGGTCTTCCTGAAAGACCGGAGGGGAGAGGTTGTTGGCTCCAGTGAGATGACACGTACTGATTGAATAAAGTTCCTTGGTAAGCAGGGTGTCACTTTGATTCAAAAAAGATCAGGATTAGTCAGGTTTATGCAGGTGCTTGAAGGAAATGTCACTCACATGGAAGACGCTGTGAGTGTGCCTCTTGGTGTTGCATTAATCTTTCTGAGCACTATCTTCATTTTGGTAGGCTAACTCCATGTTGCAATGATGAAACCCCTGGGGTAAATCTGCAAACTTCTTCCGCCTACAACAGTATTTGCCATTCCAGTAAACTGTCACAACAATCCCAATGACTAAAGCTTATAACCACCTGTGTCATTTGGCCTTCCCCTGGAAAAGTGGAGGTGTGGGCTTCTGACTTTAGAGCCCTCAACTTCTAGTTTGAGGTCATTTAGTGTGCATGGAAGAAGCTGTTGCCCCAAGGAAGCTGCAGCAAAGAAGTGGAGGCTAGCAGAAGGAATCACAAATCAAATGCTAAGCAGCAATGGTCTGCTGCTATGGAGAAGGAAATGTTGTAACAGAGTGTGAAGTGAGGAGCGTTATTTGAAAAGGAGTAGTAATGTGTCTATTCTGCTCAGCATTAGTAAGACCTTGAGTGGAGAGCTGGGTCCAGCTTTGGATGCTGCTTTTCAGTAGAGACACAGGCTGATCAGAGAGCATCAGGAGGAAAGCAGTGACTGTGATCAAAGATCTAATGTAATATAATTTTTAGGGAAAAATTAAAACAACCCCAATTCTTCCAGTTTACAGACAGCCAAAGGAAAGACTGTGGAACATAAATCCGTAAACCCTTAAAAAAGCCCTCAGATTGCATTAAGGGAGATTTGGTTTATTTTTTGGAAAGCTCTTCTAACAGTAAGTGTAGTAAAGCCCTGGGGGAAAAATAAACACAGAGTACGTGGAATCTTTGACTACTAGAGGATTTTAAGAATTACTGTGACAGAAAAAATGAAGTAGTTGTGTTGGCAGAACTGATCCTGTGGGTCAGACAGGGTAGATAAGATGACCTCTTTGGGGTCCTGTTTCTTTTCTTTCTGACCTCCTTTTCAATTTGTTGTGCCAACTTTCAGTTCTTATCCTGTCCTCCAAAGCATCTGCAATTGCAGAATCACAGAATCACAGAATAGTCTAGGTTGGAAGAGACCTCCAAGATCACCGAGTCCAACCTCCTACCTAACACTAACAAATCTTCCACTAAACCATATCCCTAAGTTCTACATCTAAACATCTTTTAAAGAAGTTGCAAATTTTATAAGCAAACTTCCTCTATTCTCACCCAAGTTACTGCATTAAGATATGAGTTCTAGAGTTGCCCTAAACGTGGTATGATCCCACTTGCAATACCCTCCAGGTCTGATATTAATCTTTCATTGATGGCTGCATTGGAAAGGAATTTGTTTCAGCATGTTGCACATCCATGATTTGGTAGCTACGCTCTGGGTGGCAGTTCCTTGTGAGAATGTCCTGTGGGAATGTCCCTTTCTACCTCGAGGGAAGAAACCTTTAGCCACTAGAGCACTTGCCCCATCCAGGCAGGAAGGTATAGTGCTTTGACAACTCGTTGCCTTATTTTAATTAGCCTGTATTCTTGGTTCACATTTTTTTAAGCATGACTTTTCAAAGGATAAAGGTTGGCTGGCTGACACACTACTCAGATGCTCTTTTCACCTTTAAGACAGTGGTATATTTGCTCAATATACTGCAGACCAAATCCTGTTTTAGCAAGCCTCAGTAAACAGCCCGTATCTCTGCAAGGACACAGCACATATTGTGTTTTATTGGAGAGGTCCAATCTAGTCATCTGTGTAAAATAAGGGAACAGTTTGGCCCAGCTCTTTGTAGAAAGCACTGCTTAAAGCAATGTCCTGGGTGGGTGTGAGGCAAGTATAAGACTGCACTAGTGTTGTAAGTACACAGTAGTCATACATATCCCCTGTGGCCAGGTGACCAAAACTTGTCCTCTTTCCTTTCTGCTGTAAATATTTAAAAGAGAATATGATTGTTTACAAGTTTGTGGATTGGATCTGACGCTTTTGAGAGTGCAATCTTGATTCAAACTGAAAACAACATACGAGGAGGAAGGGCAGTTCTGGCTCTCCTCCCGAGTGTGGGAAAAATGACCTTTCCAGATGACAGGCCTCTGCCTCCTTGCCCATTTCCCAGGCAGGTAGCCCACTTTGACAGCAGGCTTTCAAGTACTCCTGGCAGGAAGGAGTTGTCTGTTTGGCTGTGTAAACAAGATGCAACAATTGTTCCCTGGAAGCTGGCCAGCATGACCCTAAACCAGGCAAAACAGAAATGCCTGCCTTTGAACTTGTACCTTCTATTTCCCAGTACTTTTATGAACTTATTTTTGTGGTCAGGTTGACATCAGGATATGGGTCATTAAAACAAATATATTTCAGGTGGTTAAAAACATCAACACAATGTTAGCACAAGCAGTAGGTTAAGTGTGAACCTGAGAGAACGCTCTGTGCAGCTTTGAGAAGGGAAACAGAAATAAACTATTCCCAGAGTAACTCCACAAAACTACTCGTACTATTTATCTATTGTATACAAAACAAGGGGTGGCAGGTAGCACAGTTCAATTAGTGTTAAAGTAAGTCCAATTTTATTTGATACTACAGATTATTGCTGTGTTTGGGACACTTTGAAAGTAGCTGAAGTAAATTAAAGTAGCTGGCTAAAACGTGTAATTCAAGATTTCCATCCATCTTGCTGGTTAGCTGTATAAAGGAGCGTTGTATAAACTCCTAGAGAACAAAACAAACCTGCTAGTGGGTTTGAGAATTTTTTCCAATAGACAGGATAAAATATATTTCTGCTCAGTTTTCATTCAAGACAGAAACATTACAGCAGTGTCCAGGAATACCTATAGGATGATCTATGATAGCTGCACAAAGAGCAAACTTTTGATTTACTTTGAGGAGTCTGTGTTTGTATTTTCCCTTGCCTGTTGTAGATCCGTTTATGCTTGTGTCACTCATTTTAATAACACTTCTTGCTGTAATATGTAGGTGTTTTGATGGTACAGTTTTGGTATACCCAAATCCTTCTCCCTTTCTGCTCAGAGCTCAATCACTTACGAACAAACCAGACAAGCTGTATCCCCACAAGGTGCATAGAGTGTCCTTAGGACCACTCAGTTTTAGCTCCAAGGTTGCTGAAGGAAGCACACTGCAAGTGTTGTGGAAACTTCCTGATGCTCCTGGCCTGGGAGATGGTGCTGCGTAACCCTGCTGCGTGGCATACCCTCTGCCTTGCTTCCTGTCCTTCAGTGCTGCACCCTCACTGCATTTCCTCAGTGTTTCCTACACCTCAGGATGGTGGGGGGTGAGGATGACTCTCTGTTGAGAGTTTTATGTGTATTGTGTACATCCATTGATTGCCTGCTTTGACACTCACAGTAGTTCCCACTGGTATTGAGGATACCATCTGCTGCCAGATGCCTGAAGAGCTAAGCAGCATTTTGGGGGAGGGTGTGCAACTGTACGACTGGGTCCCTGTTTTTTGGAAAGTGAAACCAACTACAGACATGCATCTCTGCAGAAAGCACTGGGACAAGAGGTGAGTGCAGGCATGCCTGAAAGACCTCTTAGGAGATACAGGGACTGAATTCAGCCTGGATCCAGAGGAAGTCATGCGAGACACAGCTAGATGTACTTGCAACAGAGGGATGACTGTCTGGAGGGAGACTGGACCAGGCTCAGCTAGAACAGGTAGTTACCATGCATGCTCAGGATGGCTTTCAGTACGGTCAGTTGTTGGCAGAGTATGCTGTTGGCTGAATTTCATATGAAATGCTTCCATGGATCACTGATTTTGTTCTGGAGTGACCTATCAATATGTAAACCAAACCTGGACTGTACTTTGAATGCTCCAAAGGAGGTCACTAAGACTGCAGTTGATTAAAAATTGACTTTTGGAAAACACATAATACATTATAAGGCCATGTGTTTTAGCCAGATAAGGCAGAAAACCAAAACCCGTGGGGCTTTCAGACTTAGGCAATATATCAATATTTGGGTTTGTTGTTGTTGCTGTTGATTTCATGAACTGAACTGTTGCAAAACATATGACTGCAATCAGGTATATATAGATATTCTTTTTACTACATAAGTACAAATCTAAAGCAAACTGAGTATTATAGAGGAAGTCTTTTAATTTGCAAATGGAACCTTTGGCATGCTGCTTCATTTAGATGTTATACAAATATACTGGTCAGTAGATGAATGTTAACACCACCTTTTGAAATTTTTTCTTCCGTGCTTGCCCTTCTTTGACAGAGTTTGATGTAAGAGTTTGAAAACATGCCAGTAGGTACTTCCTGATAGACAGTGGCTTGACAAAAGAAAAAGCCTGGGTGTCAGTTTCTTCTGTGTTTGTAAATAGGATGCCTTAAAAGGCTTGTGTCTTGTTGCCTAAATTCCAATTCATCCTCTCCACCTGCAATTTCCTATTTGCTGGCTCTGAGCCTATTAGGTACTGATCATGAACAGTAGTGACCGGAGTGGCAAGCAGGCACAGACAGCTCACAGCTTGGTTTCTATCAAGTCACTGATAATCCCAAACTGGTTTCTCTGCAACCTGACTTCTCGGGGTGGAAGTGGCCCCACTGGAACTGTATTTTTTGTAAAAACAGGAGTGAAGTGTTATGGAGCTCACGCTGACTTGCATTCCTTGAGACTGAAAATTGTGTCAGAGGCTGGCAGTAGCTCCCAAAATGGTACTGCCTGGTGGTATTTGTGCATCTACTTTCTGCAGAGGCAGATGACAATCTCATTAAAATCCCTGCATTTGCTGTGAAAGGGCCAAAGAGATGTGGATGTAGATCTGAATTCAATATCAAAACTACCACTGTCTTGAATCATGGTAGGAGCTTTATCTGAACTTCTTAGGATTTGTCTGTCACTAAAGAGCCTGATAATGGGAGGAAGGCCCGCACCAAAAGCCCTGCACTGGGCACTCCTGATATTAGGGGCAGTTCAAATCTCACTCTTCAGTTGGTAACTCAGGCCCCTTTTCTGTTTACAGTGGGTGGATCGAAAGAGGTATGTGAGGGAGTTTTTGGTCTTAATGCATTAATGTCCCCAGAGGAAGAACAAATCATTAGAGTTCAGACAAATTAAATGTTTGTGGATTTATTTTAGTGGCCTAAATGAGGCTAGAATTCCAAATGGCCAGTTTTAATTTATTATGTTCATAAAAAAATGAAGGCTTTTTCTCACAGCAAATGCTTTCTTTGTTATATTGATATAAACGAGTGTGTTGAACCCAGAAGGAAAATATCTTCAAAGTTTGATGCTTTCTTTTAGGATAGCGCATTGAAATCTCTCACGGGATTACTCTGCTGATAAGCCATGCTGTGTTTGAGAAGGAATTATTAGTTCAGCTGAAGCACAAGTCCAGAAAGATAGTCAATGAACAGTTTCTTTGAACCAATTTTAGCTGAATTTAAATATTATTGACAGAGCAAGGGAAAGAACATGGTGGTCAGTTTTCCATGAACTATATTGAGCTGAAATGGTACAGGTACAGGCATCACAGATTTCAGGAGATCTGTTGTCTTGCTCTTGCCCTGCTTCCTACAGTGAAGCTGTTTGCAATTTTTACAGAAATTTAGGCTTGGAAAGATGATCTTTTTCAGGGAAACCTTTTCATTCTGGATCACATTTTCCTAACTGGAAATACAAACAACTTGAATTAGAAAGAATTTAATGTGCAAAGCTTGTGTTTTTTACAAAATGTTTTGTTTTTGTCCTGTTAAGGTCTCTCTGTTTAGCTGTTGGTGATTAATTTTATTATGGACGGATGACAGTGTTAATACTTTGCAAGATTACCTGATGACTGGAATAGATGTTTCAACTTAACATATTGAAAAGAAAACAAAACAAATCAACATTAGAGACTTTGATATATAGGGTCATCGATTCATTTGACAATAAACAAGTGACTCATGCAAAAATGCAATAGCTCACTTCAAACATTTGGCCAATTTGACCAACCGTTCAAGCAGTGGAGCTCTGCATGCAAGTGTCCCTAAATGGATGGTGGACCTGCTGCACTGCTTCTTGAGTCCCAAATACATCACCAAAGGTATTGCTTTAAGCCACGATACTTCAAAAGAGGGCACTTTCCCATTTGTGCTATGAAATATTTTTCCACATTTACTTTGTTTTATTTTTTTTCTCTCATTTACATGTAGAATATTGCCATTTGGGGCTGAGTTACAGCTTTTAAAGCTTTAAAAAAATCACAAAAATAAAATCAAATGCTGAGTAGTTGAGAAAAGAAACTCCTGAGTACTTGTTCTTGACCCTTTTGAAGGCACGTTCTGTGGCACTGATCAGTTGCCTAAATGACTGTGTTCATTTTGGGGCTCACAGTGGTTTGTGCAAACATAAACCATGGCTTATCACTAAAATCGTCCTTAGAGAACATGGGAGAAATAGGAATTGTTCGTTCTCTGACTTTCCCCCTTTAAGAAGCTTGGAGAATGAGCAAAATCCAAGAGCAAAGTGCGTTTTCCAGAAAGCAGGCTCAGCTGGGGTGCTTTGCTAGAAGGCCTCCAGCTCTTACTACCAACCTGTTTCTGGAATGAAAAGCTTCAGGGGAAGGTGATGGTGGTAGTGCTTTGCACTTCTCAGCGTGTTGTGAAGCACACCGTGAATCTGAGCCTCAGTAGAGATGCTTGTTTTGCAGGAGTCTGCATCCTCTGCCTGTCATCTGTCTGTGACCTGTTTCATGATATTTGATGCATTCTGTGAAAGATGAGACTTTTTCCCCTTCTAAATCCATTAAAAATCATGTAAGTTATGCTTTCATCATTCTCACACACATATACCTTCATTCTAGCTTTAATACTGTGGCTCACTGTTCAACAGTCATAAATAAGTAGGGTGTACATGCAACTTTGACCCAAAGTATAATCTCAATTTAGCAATGACTTTTTAATGAAAATCAGGACCTGAGCATGAGGACATCCAGCTTGCATCTAACTTTGGATTCCAATTTCAGTTAGGTTCCGTTTGTGTTTTCTTGAGCTGTTAGAAAGTAAAACCCCTGTATCTGGTTAGGGTTAGCTGTAAGCAGCCCTGTTATCACATGAAATGTGTTAAGTATTATCTGGAACAGCAGGCTGTGTGCTGAATGCTCCTTTCTGCACATGTGCATTTTTAACAGAGGAGTCCGTGTGTTTGGTTGCAGGTGCAAGGATGAAGCCTTGCTACATTTTACTCCCACCGAATTAGCCAACATTTGCAGTGTTTGCTGTTATATACCAGTGCTACACCAGAAGTCTCTCCTCCTGCAGGTCAAAAAAATGGCCCTATGTGCATCTGGTTTAAGAACAACAAGTAAACCTGAAGCAGCACAGGGAACCCAGCTGATATGGAAAAGGGCCCCTAAATGAGAATGGTTTTCCTCCTGCTTGTACTGGAACTAGGATCCAGTGTTGCAGTGGTGGAGACTTTTATAACAGAAGCTCATTTTAGGAGGGATAAGGATTTGTGCCAGCTGAGTTCCTTCTAGATATGAACTGGGGAAAACAAAAGAAACAAACAAAAAAGATGCTAAATGCTTTGCTGTTACTCTTTCGTCTTGCTCTTAGCTTGGATTGTGTACGTCTCTTCACTTAGCAAAGGAGATACCACATTTGACACAAAACTAAAAAGAATATAACTCAAGCAGAAAACATTAATTGTGGTGTGGTTCATTCCTTCTGTAAAAATAACATTGTGATTGATGTTTCCTTGATATTTATTCCTGATTTGTAAATACAGAAGGGAACGCCAAGTTCCATGGGCATTGCAGAGGGACAGGACCAAGGAAGGGTGAAGGGGATGGGAGAAGTACAGCAGTGTGCTGCAGGCTGCTTCACTTCCAAGGGGAGGTTTGCTTTCAGCTCCATCCCCCGTGAGCTGCCATCCTCAAATCTGTTTGCAATTCAGGTTTCAAAATCTTTGGTTATTGGAAAAAAACACTCTTTCACCTTCATTCTGCACCTCATTTCCCCACCCCTTCCCCAAGAGGAAGACAACCCAAACCCTAATAATGCAGAAGCAATGTAACTATCATCTCTGTAGTGTTGCTCTTTGATAATGCATGGTTTATTGATGCATGTGAAAGATTGCCCTGCTGACAGTGCAGGTGTGCTTGGTGCTCTGACTACTGTGTTCACCTATTCTTGCAGGAGACTTTAGCAAATTAACACTGAAAAATGTCACAGCTAAATTCAAAGATCAAGTAAATTAGTAATAGTACAGAAGCTGTCTGGAGCAGGACCACAATCCTAGGAAAGTGACTGTTTTTTTCAGAAATAATGTTTCTCAGATGGTAGATATAATGTTTTTTGTTTGTTTGTTTGTTTTTTCTCTGTCTTGATACGAGGCAAAAATAAGTTTATTTTTAAAAAGTGTGGCATTGGATTTCTTGATTTCATTTATAATGGAAGAACAAAAGAGGTTGACTTTTTTCTTTTTTTTTGTCTTGTTAACTTCCTGTCTGGATATTTTTTCTCAGCATCATTTCCTTCCACCAAGTAGGATTAAAATAAAGGAAGGAGTGAGGAAAAGGATACTACTAGGAAGATGTTCAGGTAAACATCCACAGAAATTAGTTCTGTGCACCACCAAAGTAAGATTTGATTTTTTCAACAGACATCTTTGAAGTTTTCGTATCCACTGAAAAAAGGGATTTTCACCAGGGAGTTGTTCTGATGGACTTGACACCTTGCCTTGGTGTTGTAAACCTTAGTATTGTTGTTTCTCTTTAGGTATAAAAGCTGTATTTGAAGCATCTACTGCCTTTTTTTGGTCATTGTGGAAATGGTTGATTACCTAACCCCTCAGAACAAATTATGTACCTTCAAAATAAAAAATCTGGAGTCTGAATCCTCTTCAGCTTAATACTTCCAAAACAGCAGAATTTTCCTGCAGCTCAGTGTCTGCTCATATGTTAGGTCTGGAAACAGCGTTAGGTATGGTATAACTGCAAGTCTGAGGTACAGATCTCTATTTGTCACTTTGATCAGAGTTTCTCTGTTGTAGGCCTAAATTTTATCAATCCTGTAGTCAGTGCTAATCTGGAAAGCTGAGTTGTGTCTGTCTTGAACTTGATCAACATTTTTTTGTGTGTGGCCATGGGGAATAATGGAGTTCAGATGATGATCTAACTGGTAAGAGACGCTTTTATCTTTGTATGCTTTTTTCTTTGTATCTAGATTAAAACAAAACAACCCTCAAGAGGCCATTTTCCCCTGCCCTGTGTACAGTGTATTCTGGAAGATCCACCAGAGCAGATGTTTTCTTCTGCATGCTTTAAAATTGGCTCTGGCAGCACTTCTTCTCTTTCTTACTAGCGTGAGGTCTGGGTTTCTCTCTAGCATCTTAAACTTGGCAGTGGGAAATTAAGTGCTGGGATTACAGCAAGAGACAACAGAGTGAAACTACAAACTGCCCCATTTCTGGGTAAACTGGTACATTTGAGAGCCCAGCACAGAGGCACATAAGCTTGTGCATATCATCATGTGCTTTTATTGCTTATGATAAAGGGTTTAAGGTGCCATAGTGTAAACACTTCAATATTGCTCACTCTGTTGTAGTATTCTGGTAGATGAATAATTTAATATGCTCAATTTTAAGGGCCAAAGCTATTTCAACAATTGTCCAAGAAGGTAGTTTCTAAATTAAAAATCCTACTTTCTCTTTTCCATTGTGCATAATGTGAATCATTTATACTTGAGCTGATATTGTGGTAATGATCTTCTAAATATATTCCTTTATAATTCATAATAAAATAGTGTAAGATTGGACAAGGTTAAAAATTCAGTAGAAACAAGTGTTGATATGATACGTGACTTTATTATGATAATACATTACTGAAATATATTAAATGCTGTTACAATACAGTCTTTTTGTAATATAGAGGCATAAAATAATTGAAATTGTATGGGAAAGGGAGACTTTCTTTTTTGTCATTTATGTATTAAAAGCTTTAAAGCCTTCTGCAAGTTGGATTTCTTGATTTCTAATGTAATAATTTGACACAGAAATCTTGTATCAAACAATGCTAATGGAAATAGAGATACTGGCATTTTCTGAAATCAGTGAGTGGCAGTATATAAACTCTGATCCTAGGTAATGCTGAACTAAAGCCAGACTTGTATTATTTTACTGTAAACTAATCTTGCAATGAGTTTACCTTTTGCTGCCAGATTAAACCTCAGGTTCAAATCATTATGTCTGCAAGAAAGTAACCAAAACCCAATAGAAAGGTAATAGAAAACACAGAGGATAAAATGAATTTATCAGAGGGAATTTCAGATGAATGACTGCTTTACAAAGGGTAAAATAATTAAAATAATCTTGAAGACATAATGTTTCTGAAAAAATATTTGGATGTAATCCTTCAAGGCTTCAGTCACATAAGTAATCTTGCCTCACAGAAGGAGCATATCTTGATGTCAGTAAAACTATTTTCAGGGGAAAGTTTTACTCACATGACTATATGTTTGTACTGTAATTAGTCTCCCTCACTCCCTCCCTCTCTCTCTCTTTTTTTTTTTTTTTTTAATGTCAGGAGTAACTTCCACAGTGTTTATCTTCCCACACCCCTTTTCTTTGAAATAGCAGAAGAGATATATACAGCCACAAACACAATTATAGTGCATTTTCATTCTGTGCGATTATAACAGCTATTAAAATTGTTTACACACAGTCACAGGGAGGACTATAAAAGGAGCCAGGTGCTCTCAACATCCTGGATGTAGCCACACAGCTCTTCTGTTGAACAAGTTCGTACTTCTCCTCCTCCCATAATAGATTGCAGTTCATACACATAAAATAAACTCAAGTATAACTCGGCAGAATAGATGAACATGTTTTCATATTGATATCTAGCATCTTCCAATAAGGAAGAGAAAAAATATGAATTTACCTGTCTTCATGGATCAAGCCTGGTATGAATTTTAAATTGGGCAACAGAAAAAGACTTGATCAAGTGTCATTGAACTCTGTTGTCCTAGATTCTGACTTAGAAAACAAGCCTACGTCATCTTGGGTCCATATCTAACTACTCAAATGTTTGCAGTATAGCTACTGAATGGACTTGTTCCCAAGTCTTTCTTATCCTTGTGAGCATATGTCTGATTCTGTGCAATAGTCACGCAGATGAATACTTTCACCCAGCAACAGTAAGAGTTAACTTTGAATGTTCTTCCTGGATGATTACAGCAATCAGGGCTGGAACAAAGTCCAAAAGGAGAATTGGTGCTTTGTTATAACTTGTGGGGATCAGACTCCAATCAGAGTTAATTAAATATGAAATATATTGGTTAAGTGCGTGTAATTGTCCTACACATAACGTGAAGGGGGGCAGCCACCACAGAGGTGAGGTACGCAAGAGCAGTGTGATCACAGGGACCTGGTGCCTTACACCGAGTTCATCAGACTTCAGTTTCTCTGGAAGATCTTAGTCCTGAAATCAAATTTTTGAGTCTCTCCAACCAATCATATTTGTTTAAGTATTCAGTAATTGTATCTTTTACAGCAGATGAAATTTGCCTAATTTAGATACCAGGTTTCCTGGTCTGTAGTTTTCCAGACATCTCTTAAAAGTTGGTTAAGTCACTTGCCACTTCGCAAACTTTCAGTTTCAAGAGAGCCTTTCCATGGCATAGGTAGTAACCCATCGGTCACATCACTGAAGTACTGCAGAATCCATCACCAGTCTTTTAGAAACTCTTGGATCTGATCCCAGTGTTCACTTCTGTCTTTGTGCAGTAACCTTTCTACTGACAATTTATTTGAAGTGAGTCCTCATAAGAGTTCCTCAAAAAGGAGGCTCCCAGCACCAGAACCTCATGAATCTCTTTTGGAATGGATACATAAACATTTCAGTTGTTCTTCCACATAAATTTGATCTTAGAGAGTACATTTTATAGACACTCATCTTAACAGACACCCTGTTCCTGATATGTTTGCAAAAGTATTAGTAGTATTTTTGTCTTTTATGGATTGTTCCTCAAAAATATTGTTTTGGCCTGCCTTACTATTTTCTCTGCTTGTATGTTTTTTTTTTTTTGTATTTTTTTTTGTATGTTTGTTTGTTTGTTTTGTTTTGTTTTTAGGTTTAACCTGTCAGAGTTTTGCAGTCTTTCCTGTCTTCATTTGTACTTGACTTCAGCTTTTTGAAGGGTGTCTGCTTAATAACTTCCATCATTGTTTGGCAATGCCTCTTTCTTTTTGCTTTTTCTCAAATCTTTTTGATGAACATTTGCTTTCTGTTTCCAGTGTAGGGCTCTTAAGAAATCAGAAAACTTGCAAGGATATCTCTTAGTTGCTGTTTCTTACTATTTTTACCAAGTTTACACATTTTTATGTAGCTTTCTTACTTCAAGCTGCAGTGATTACTTTGGCATTTGCTCCTGACAGGATGCTGGCCGTGTGTATCCTGCTGCTGCTGCAGAGCAGCTCTCAGGTGAAATACACTCAATGGGGCTTACGCATTACAGGGGAAAAAAAATCGCAACACCTTCCCATGGGCCCCCTAAGCTGCTGCTCCACAGATACGTTAATATTTGGCAGTGCCAGGTTGATCATTGGACTTGATGATCTTAATGGTCTTCTCCAACATAAATGATTCTGTGATTCTGTGAGTCTGTTGCTGAACTGGTAGTTTGAGGAGATTTGCAATGAGAGAAGATTTTCTCTAAAATCAAAGACTTACTGCAGAACTGGAATAACAAAATTGCTTGGAGGACTGAATTGCTAGTAGTTCAGTTTCATTTCACTAAGCTTTGTGGGTAAGGCACAGATCTTTTGTTGAAAGTCTTGTGTCATTCTGGAAATGGCAAATTAGCAAATGAACTGTTTAAAATGAATTTTAGAAACAAGCTTCCCCCGAAACCAGACAAATACAAATTTTTGTGTATGTGGAGTCCCTGCTGGGAGCTTGTAAAGCTGTGGCCTCCTTCAAAAAATATAAAACAAGGGGAAAAAAAAAATCTCTCCAGAAACAAAAGCACATCGGATGTTTGTGATCTTTCCAAGCATGCGAGATGGGGATGTGCAAACAACCAAACACCAGGAATTTCTGTTGATTTTCTTTCTTATCTTTTAATGGAATAACCTTTCTGTGTGCTTTTTATTTGGAGACTATGAAGGAAAAGAGACATTGAAGTCCGAGAGTTATTTCTTCAGACATACACCTGGGACCTCAAATATGCTACGAATCTCTAGAAGCATTATGCTTATTTGACAACTTCTTAAAAAGAAAGCTGAAATACAGACTGTCAGTGGTAGTATTGGCTTTAAGTCAGGGGTCCAGGGCTTACGAACATTTCATTATCTTTGGCCACTCTGCCGGCATCATGAATTTCTATTTAAAAATAAAAATCGTACTATGACAGGAAATTAATTTTCTTATCAGACCAGACAGGTAAATAGATTGCCCTGCTTTTAATATGTGTATGCAAACCGCTGCAAAAACTTAAGGAATAAAGAAACTGAAGGAGGTCAAACTGAAAGGTATTCCAAAAAACTACTTTATGTGGAAGGCACTGCTGTAACCTATGAACCAAGATATCCTTTCTCAGTGGAAGGAGAGAGGTCTTTAAGATGTTTTGAGAAGATCTGGAGACTGCAATGGTTATACAGAGACCTTCAGCTCCTAAGTTAAGCTTAATGAATGCCTGGTTTGTGTAACAAGGAGATATTTATTCTGTAGCCTTTTGTTCTTTCTGTACTTTAGTCCAGAATTTTGGTCAACAAGAAAGGATTTATTTTCTCCTCATGGGAAACTGCTATAGAAAAACTTGCCCTGGATTCTACCACGGTGTAGACCTTTTTATTTTTATTTTTTATTTTATTTTTTTTCCAGCTGTACTCTAGCTCAACCATTAAATAGAATAACAACTGGTTCATTTTAGAAACAGATGCAGCTTCTAGCAGATTAGCAAACCACTCCTTGGGGCAGGTGGTAAAAGAAACAACATACCCTTGTCTTTTGATGAAATGAAAGTTAGGTGAGGGCAATTCATTGCTCTACACCAGGCTCTCAGCTGTGTGCCACGCAGTTCTAGTTCTGTCGTCATTTTCCACTTTCCATGACTGTTCTTATTGACACTGGTAATTCAACAGGTGTCACCTACTGCCATTACCTTCTTTTGTTCGAATAAGGAATACATATTAGCAAAGGAGGGGCTGTGGGCTGTTTTTTTTTTTTTTTTTTTTTTTTTTTTTTGCGTGTGTGTGTGTGTGTGTGTGTGTGTGTGTGTGTTTTTTGGCCTTTGTTAGCAGCAAGCCTTTGAAGTTCCATCCCATTCACAGCTATTATAGCAGAGGGTTGATTCAGTTGACAAAACTGATAAGCTGAATGTAGGTAGGTAATTTTACTATATGTTTGAGTGCAGACTATTATGTGGATTATTAGTCCTTAGGACACCATTTAACAAAAGCTACTTTCCTTGCCAAGCATTGTAGTGCAAGTAGCCATGTGTGCCCAGTCCTTCCTGTGCTGGGGCTTCATGGAAACAATTCAGAATGTCTTTGTCTGCAAAGGAAAATGAAATCTGTTGCTTGCTGTCTCCTGAAAAGTTCTTTGGAAGATCTCTTCTTTCAATGTTACTCCCTTAGTAGCATTAGGTAGTAGCTACTGCCTTAGGCCTATAAAAAGGGAAAATGCATAGATTGGGATTTATGTGTACTCTCCAGATGTCTGTAGTTATTCTGCCAGTTCTTCCCTAGGACACCAGCTGTTAAATCACTGTTAAATGATGCCTTTTCCCTTATCGCTTAGGGCTGGCTCACCTGTGTCCTCGGCACTGGCATGCTCTGGATGTGATTATTGCCCTGAACAGCCTCTGGGAGTCGGAAGACCTTCAAGTTCCCAGTTGGCAGGCATGACCTTGCCGTCAGACACTTGGCTGGGAATTGCAGTGCGGGCCAGTCTGCATGCACGGTGAGAAAACTACCCACTGCACTGCAGGCAGGTGAAAGGAGAAGCCACAGAGCCTCTTCTCTCAGTCTTCTAAGGAAGTAATTTGCTCAATGAGAGCAATTGTGAGGGATATCCCTACTTCGCAGCTGCCCCACAGAGACACCTGTGCTGTCCTCAGGCTTCCACTGCTCTGCTGTGTAATCGCAGATCAGGTGAAACTGGTCAGGACCTGGGCCTTCAACTTTCAGGGCTTGATAACAGAGCTGAAACAATGCTCATATGTTGCAAGTTACTACTGGTGACATCCTCAGTTTTTTAACTTGCTGAAGATAGCAGGAGTTGTTACCTGAACCTGCCGTTTTGGTTTTTGGTTTTGTAGAAAAAGAGTGCCTGTTAAGCAAGATAAAGCAGTATATTGTACTGCTAACTTAAATTACAGTGCTGACTTTCTTTTTAACCCACTTAGATAGAATTGTTCGATTCCAGTACTCTCAGGAACTGTTTCTTTTTTTTTTTTTTTTTCCCTTCAAAATTTGATTCACTGAACTACAGAGGAAGTTACTTATTTTCAAAACCATAATAACAAAATATATTGTAAAAGCTGCAATGACCTTGATGTACATTTTTTAACGAGTAACAGAAGTCAACAAAACACTAGCTCTTAATAATCTGTAGAAGTCATCAAAAAAAAAAAAAGAAAAAAGAAATGTTTGGTAAGGGAGGCACATGAAAACAGGTAATAATCACTTAAGGACTCCTGTTACTAATTATACCATTACTAGGAGCTAAACAAAGTTAATGTAGCCATTCAGTCCTTTCAAAATGAAGGTATGCATTCTTTTGTTGTTGTTGTTGTTTTTCTTCTTAACTACAGAGAAGGACAAAGATAAGCAAAATGGAGAAAGTCAAATCAAGGTCAGAGATTTAATCCAATATAAAGAGAACATCACTGCGTAGGATATTGAACAGCATGTGCTAAGAAGGGAGAGGATATGTGTCCATGCAGATATTAAGAAAAACATGAAAACATCATCAGAATTGTTTTCTTTATACACTTGCTTTAATATGCATGCCCATTTCTTGCTTCCTTTTCATACGCTAGGTTTAACTGGTTAACTACTGTACGTGCTGCTTGCCTGTGGCTTTGCTCTTGTGGTCGACTGCATTTCTAATTGTCAAGGGCACCTACAACACTGTCCGGGTAATGTTTTGCTCTGGTTTTTGTTGTTGTTTTAAGTAAATAACCTAAGTGGATGTTGTACTTGGGAAAACTGCTGTTCACAGAAAGTGAATTTACAAACTTTGCTCTTGAATAGGTCTGAGCAATTAAGTCTGAATTTGCATTCTGCAGCGTTTCTTGTGAAATATCAGGAAACAAGAGTGATCATAAAAGACTTGTAACCAAATTTACTTAAATTGTTGCTTGAGAATAGCTTGATCAGCAAGACATTATATAAGACAAGCTTATCAGAAAGCAAAAAAAGAATATATATATATATATATATATATATATTTAAAACGTCCAAGAAAATCTTTGACTGCAAGCACCCAGCAGAGAGGAGTGATGTTGTTGGATGAGCCGTGCAGTAGGTATTTTGCTGAGCTGCACGTAGTGCTGGGCATGTGGCTGAGTCTTATATCAGGCTGGATGTTTGCTGAGCCCCCGTGATCTGCACTGAGTTTGAGGACAGTGTAGCAACATACCGATTTACGTGTACATATGCTATGCACTCCCTCTTCTGGATAATTTTGTAGTGGCTGTGCTGGTGGAATTTTCTCCCTATGGGGCTGAGCCTTAAAAACTCATCGGGGCTGAAATTACTGCTGCGTGTGGGCTATTACTGCACTGTGCCTGTTCAAAATAGGTCTGGGATGTCTTGCTACCAGCTCCCAGGCATATAGGTTGTTACCACTTGCTTGGAATGCTTGAAGGCAATGGTGGCACAAAGGGGACCTCACCGCATCTGGGCAGGTGTTATCAGAGCCAGAGGTTCAGTACTGACCACTTCAAAAATTGAGAATTTAGATTTGAGTGAGGTGGCTGGCCTCATCCTTTGTAATGAATCATGCTGAAGTAATGTTTTGAATGCCCTAGATACCAGACGTCCAGAGCTTTGATTACAATTTGGACACTGCAGCTCAGACTCATCAGTATGAAAATATGACTTTCATTTTTAGGAAAGGAACTGTGGTCTTGCAGTTACAGCACCTACAAGAGAGAGAGATCTGGCTCATTCCCACCTGCAACAGAGACATCCTGGGTGGTCTGGGGCACATCATCCGGTCTCTCTCTTTTTTGCTGTTGTTGTTTCCAATAATTCCCTTTCTGTAAAACAAGTGTTACATTTCTGCTTATCTTGTGAAGAAAACAAGCCACGTACTTGAGGTGATTTGATCTATGATGTTACTGTGAGCCATAAACACTCCTGAATAGACTAAATTAGGCAAAATTATTGCCTAATTAATTCCTTAGTGCTGGACAATATGCAAACCAGATTCTTCTGCATCCAGATATTTTTTACCCCCTGTCTCAGCACCTTTAGCTTCTTCCACTCTGAGACCTCTGGAAAAGTTAATCTTAACATTAATTAGTTAATTAGTTAGTCTTAATCTTAAGTTAATATTAGTTAGTCTTAATATCAGTTAGTTATACCTGAAAAAGAACAGAATCTGGGAGTCACCTGTTATTTGGTGTCTTGCTTTCCACACCCTTTATGTGATGTAGAGGTATTAAGGCTCTTGTATCTCATATACCTCTCCCCCCCAATAACAAAAATTATTAATAACAATCTATTTTTAAACTATGATTGAGGTCTCAAAATCCTGTTTAGGCCATGGAATTTCACTGCTAAGCAATGTGCTGCTGGCAGAAGAGAATGTGTCAATTTGAAGCCAGTGAGATTTACAGGAATAAAGTAAAGCTTTGCTTTAGGTTTTCAAAAGCTCAAACTGTGCCTGTGCATCCATTATACATGACAGAATGATTATACAAAAAAAAAACAAAAACAAACAAACAAAAAAAACCATATCCTATCTTTTGTATTTTGGCTGCAGGCAGTTTGGCTCTGTCTGGTTGAGTGCACATTGTGTGTTCTTCCTTTTGATGCACAAACATCTCTAGGTTAGTGACAAGAGGGGCAGGGGTCCGAAATCACATTAGGCTGTTCTCTTGTTGTGTTTAGACCAAACAAGACCACGCACTGCATAAAGGGGGATCTCTGTGGATCACTAGTTCCTGTAGGTGAACTCAGCCTCCCATTGTTCTGATGTGAAATTAAAAATATTGGTCCATAATATGTTTTAAAGGTTCCATACATCCTGAAAAGAATGAGTGATACATCCAATATGTGGATTTGCTTTTAACCGAGGCATATATCCACCCCCTGCAGTTGTGTATCAGCCCCAGCTAAACCCATCCAATCTCCAGCATAAAGTGCTCATAGTTTGGTGAGGGTTATGCTGATGAAATCAAACTGATATTACCTGCCTGCTGTGTGTTTTTACCTGGGATAAGTCTTTACATTTGAGTAAGTGAATTGCTCGATACTTTTAGCACGATGGGACTAGCAATTAAAACACGAGCCTTGGAAGAACCAGCCACCTCTTTCTATCCATTTCAGTGGAGATGTTCTGGTGTTTGAAAAGTTATAGCTGGTACAGCTGAGGATGTATCCCAGACAGATACCTTGGGATCTTACAGGTCGGCAGAGTTGAAAGAAGTTTGTGATCGAGTCAGCGACATCCTTGTGAAGTAGCAAGGTGGCACTCAGCTATGCCTGTCCATTTTCCAGAGTGCAGGAAGATCATTCCTTGTTTATTCTTTCAGCTGGTCCTACTGATCCATAACACACCGCTGAGCCATTCCAAGGTCTTCCCAAAGTTCTTCTTCACTCTCAGTCCTCACACATACCAGCCTTGCACACAATGTGCGTAGGTGATGTGTTTATTTACTGTTATCTTCTACCCGTGTCCCCAGCAATGCTGCTCATCTGCAAGATTTAAAGTCCCAAATGGGACTTGTAGGGTTTTCTGCTATTTATTTCAACCAGCTGCTTCTGTAAAAGTGTTTAATGGTGTCTTGCAGCTATGGTAAATGAAGGCCTAGGGTAACACTTGGTAGGGCTTGAAATGTTTTACAAGGGAAAGCTGGTTTTATTCCACATTTACTGTTATCTCTTGCTTATGTTGTTGCACATCTTTAAAGTGTTTCAAAATACACTAACAAAAGTAAAGAACTGCAGTTAGTGTTAGCTGAATCACAGAATGTAGCATGTATGCTACAAATCACACCGCTGTAGTCACAGCTACACAGGTAATATAGCAAACTGCTTTCTCCTTGTCTATTTTGTAACCTGAAATACAACTTTTTCCCCTTCTTTTCCACCCTTCCACACATCCCTGCCCCAAAGCATTTTGACTTACTTAGCTCTGCTCTGTCTCTGGGGTCTACCCCATTTTCTGTTGAGGAACAGGTTTCCTTGGCTACAGGATACCACACTGTTCCTCGCCCAAGGAAATGCTGGAAAATATAAAACCTTTCTGAATACGGTCTTTACCCTCTGAAGTCATTGGAGGTTAGCTACTGACACCCATAGGTCTCGACCTCTTCAGGCCCTCAGCATCTTGTCAGGAGTTACTCCTTCACCTGCCTGAGAGCTCAGGGCATGGATAGCCTTTCTGACCTCCCAGAACATCTAAACAGTGGTGAAGGGAAAAACAAATCCCTATGCTAAGGAAGGAGGAGGAAGTTCAGGCTGTTTATGCGTGGTTATGGTTTCCTTTGTTTTTTCCTATTTTGCATTAGTGTGATTTTTTTTTTTTTCCAAGTTGCAGAAAGCAGACTTCACAGTGCTGGCAATAATATTCACCAAATATGCTAGGAAATATTTGTATCTTATTTTGTAGGGGTGCAGGGCTGTACTCACCTGCTTTTGAAATCTGGGCTTCTCTAAGTGGTACTAAGGCCTATTATAGCATAGAAATAGAAGAGAAGAGAATTTTATACAATAGAAAATATGTTTTGGTGGCTTAAGTGGATAATTTCAGTGCTCAACAGGTAAAGACCCATTTCAAATTGAATTAGGTGTTCTCAAGCAGTGAATAAATCAACTGGTGGCTGTGTGGGAAGGGTGAGGTGCACACTTACATGGACACTGCTTTTCTGTCCAGCTTGCTCTTTCTTTGCTGGGTCCAATTTCAGATGTTTTTCTCTCCTGGCACACTCTCTTTATAGTTCTTTCCTGCCTGTGGTCAAAGGCCTCTTCTCCCACTTTGCTGTCAAGTCCATGACATGTTTAGTCTAATTTCCAGATACTTCCTGGATCTGCATCTCCAAAAGAGACATCCAATACTGCAAACAATATGCTGGTCTTCAGTAATATACATCTTTTTTTTCTGGGTTCCTCTTTAGGGGAGGGAGACCAAGGGTTTCTTTCTGGACTCTTCAAGCAAAGCTCAAGCAAAATCAGTCACTGCTATCTTCTGAGACACAATTAGGTACACTTTTATCATTGTCTTTAGATCTGAAATTTGCTTTCTCTAAAAATGCTAGTCATGCCTCTCCTTGTGCCAGCAGCAGCAATGATTATAAGAGTTCATTGCCATCCAGATGAGTGACTGGAAAGCAATTTATATACATTTTTTTCCCTCTGTTAATTACCAGATGGATCTACTGACTTGCCCTACTCTGAGGGCAGGGATTGGGAAAAGTGGGTGCATGTGTTTTTGAAGCACAGAATATGAATTGGCTTAAGTAATTTTTAAAAATACCTTTCTCATTCATAAATTTCCCCCTTTTAAAGAAAAGGTTGGAAAATTGGTTGCAGGTGCAATCACAGTGCTTTACCCAGAAATCAGCTCATGTTTATTCCCTTCATGGAGGAGAGGGATTTCTGCATTCCATTGCTGAGGGTTAAGAGGTTATGACTGTCAAGTCAATGATTAAGCGAGTCTTTTATCTTTTCATGTTCTTTTTTGAATCTCCTATTTTGAGAAGTGAGGCTACAGTATACATTTTTCAGTGTAAATGGAGATTCTGTGTTGTTCCAAAAGCTGGGAGCAGGTGAAAAGCAGGGTAGACTGCAGTAGCTAGAACATGTAGTAACATTGAGGTATTGTGATGCTATCTGGAGTCTATGAGGAGGATGGTGATGTGACACCCAAGCAGAAGAGACAGACTTGATTTGGCTGAAACCAAGAGAGACGGGCCGGGTAGAGAGTATAGCCAGCACTTCTGAGCAGCCTTCTCAGGGTGGCACAAGGCTGCCTCTTTCAGTCTCTTGTAATTACACACGTGTTCCATATTTTGCTTCAGCCTGGTTTTTAGAAGGGGGGTTCAAGAAGAGCTTAGCACCTATGTGAGCAAGCTGATCACTTCTAAAAAATAATTTAATTTCAAAATTTCCATATGTGTTAAATACATGAAACCTGGGAAGATGCACTTAGGTCCTTTTGCCTCTCCCAGTACTTGTCTTGAGAAATTCACTCTGTTTTGCTACTGTTTTCTGATGTTTTGCATGCCAAAAGCTGATAGCCTAAGACATGGCTTGGAGCCCTTGCACGCTGGCATGACATCAGTGGGGAGGAGTGTGGGATGCAGGTTTGCAAAGGTCTCAAAAGAGCTCTCACTTCATGCAGTGCGTTTGGCTTTCTGATGACCTAAAGCCATTCTCCACCCATCTATGAAGTAATCTGTCTCTGAGTTATTTGCTTGGATGCCAGTTAAAGTAAATAATACCCTGGTGGTCTAATTGTTTAGGAGATTTGTTGAGATAACTCAGAAAGATTTTATTACATTGGGGTTGTAATAAAGCATTTTAACAGAAGTGGAAGGAACTAAGTTAAGTCAGAGCTGTACCGGGATCACCTAACTCGTGTCCTCTTGAGGTTACAATGTGCAGTGTGTGTTTTCTGCCTAAGGTATTAGACCCATTTTTCATGTTTTAGGGTATCATTTTCTTAAGGTGAAATAGAGATGTGCCCGGATAAGTATTTCCAGTGGGTCTAGGCATCTTCTAGGCATCTGGGCATATTTAGAGCATCTTCTAATAATAATGCCTGTCACTTTGGTTTGGGAGCAAGCTTAACAAACACTTCGTCCCTTTTGTCTATATGTTTGTGGTGTCTTCCTAGGCAGTGCTAGTAAGATGCTTGCCACCGACTGTGCAATTAAAAGCTGCTATGTGTTTGTATAAAAAGTCAATGACATTACAGAGCATTACTGTGCTCTTCAAAATTAATCTGTATGCTCTGAAGACTATTTCTATAGCACAAATTGTCCTCCTTGTATTATCTGTGCATGCTCTGAAGCAGTGCCAGTCTTCAGCCTTGGAGCTACAAAGCAATCTCTCATTATTTTGAGGCGTTCTGTAATTGTTGTAATACTGTTGTTAGTGTAAGTCATGGATGAAAATCCCAGCAAAAGTAGAGCTGTAACTCTTAAAAATGTGCAATGGCCAAACTGTTATTTTTCCCTGGGGATAATCTGAAAGAAAAGAAATGTTTATATTGGCTTTGAAATGTTTCAGTCCAGTCCCAAACCACTGACCTCCCAAAAACAAAATGGGAATATGCCAACACCTCCTTGAAAAAAGGCTGTTCCCCACGCATGTGCTATCACCAGCCAGTTTGCCTGAATATTCACAAATAATAAATAAAAAGAGCCACACATCTAGTTGAACCAGAGAGCAATTAGGAACCTTGAATGAAAGTTTGCAGATGCTGGCTTTGCATCTTACTGCTTGTACATTCCTGTCCCAACATTTCTAAAAGACTAAACAAGAGTGCTAGATCAATGAGGGCTGTCAGCATAACCTAGTTGTGCTAACATCCTTACTTCTAGCTCTTAATGTTATTCTCCACAAGTTCTATTTTGAGTGTGTTTAAACACTGAAGAAGAAAGATTTCATGCCTTCTTGCTGAATCAGCAAAACCTAGAAATCTGTTATTTCTTTTTCCCAGTTATTTATATGGGTAGAGTTGTCTCATCCCCAACACTTCACTCATGGATCCTGTAAATCCAGCAAAGAATCATGCAAGACAAAATATGTCTTGATTTTTTACAAAAGCCCCTGAAGAAGGCAGAAACTTCTGGTTTTAGACTTCTATTGTCTGTATTACTGTTACCTTTTCCTCTAGCTCCACTTGCCTTAGTCCTCCTCTGCCTGACCTAACCTAATACATTTCCTCCTTCCCTCTGTTCTGAAGGCTGCCGGACAGCAGATATGCTCTTGTATAGTAGAAGTGTCCCTCATTCAAGTGTTGCAGCCCATGGCCTCTTTTCCTGTAAGTCTACAGGTTTTGAGTAACAATCAGCCATGAATCTTTGTTCTGCCCTAACAGACTGGGGTAAATAGTGGCCTAATAAAATGTTAATTGGAGTAGTGACGGCTTATTGAACAGAGTTAAAATGCAAATGGGGAGTGTTCTCTAAAATTTGTGCTCTCTTAGTATGTGTGTAAGGGATTTGAGGATGTCTGCTGTCTACAGCATGTAATGGTTACTGGTGTGTTGAGGAAGGCAGAGAGGACTTTGAACTGGGCTTTCAATTGGATGCCCGCCTTCTGTAGGCTGAAGGAAATGTCAAACCAAGGAACAAGGAAAATAACACAATCTTGAGAAGTATGTGGCTTTTGTCCAGCCACAGAATTCTGTAGCACTTCTATTGTATCAAAATGGCACAAAATAAAAATGCAAAGATGCAATACATGTGAAAATGGACCCTGATGTTTAACAACTAAACATCTGCATGTACAATATCATTTCCCCTCATATCATGAAATATTTTAATTCAGCTCAGTATCATGAGCCTCAGTAGCTTTACTGTGATAGAAAGAATTCCATCCAGGTTTCTTTCCACATGAAAACACTTTAGGCATGGGCAAAGTATTTCAGCATTTAGGGCAGCAGCTGACTGAATAGCATGTTTGCTGTGCTCTTGCTTGTAACTTTACAGGATTGCTGCTGCGCTGCTAAGGGAGGGAGTGGAGTGGGTAGGGCAGGATCTGGCTGTCAGTGGGAATCAAACTGGCCCATGCAGGATGTGCAGTATAAAAAGAATAAGCAAAAGGAAATAACTATGAGTGTGAAGTAGAAAGCATTAGCACTGCCCAAGAAGCCCAGATTAATGCTACAGGAGAAAAATTTCCACCCTTAAGGAAACGTTCATTGTATTACTTTAGCAGATCTCCTGCCTCCTGACACTGTAAGAATACATTGTGTTTTTATTTTTTAATATTGCGCTGACCTGCACTAAATCATAAAACCTCTATTTTATTTTTATTTTGTATTTTTATTTTTACTTCTTACCCTGAATAACTAAATCCCTGCCTATGATTTACACTTGATGAATGTGGGCAGGAGGTGGAAAGAAAGCTTCCAGCAAAGGCTGGGAAAAAGGAACTTAAGCACAAGGAACTCCCAGCAGGAATGGAGGCAAATCTGCTAAGTGTGGCTCCAAGCCCTGGAGTGATCCAGCGTGTGTACTGCACTAGAGCTCTGCTGCTGGAAATTAAGTCAGCTCTTCAGCTGGTGTGGATTTGCATGTGTGAATTGTTCAGGTGTGCTCATCTTGCATAGTCTCACCGGTGCTTCTAAAAGAAGAGAGAAAAGTTCACTTGTGGGTGTAGGAGTTTTCTTTAAGTCCCTGATCTTTCTCTACCTGCAAATCAAGGTATAGTTTCAGATTTTTTCTTATCTGCTCACAGGGTTGTTCCCTAACACAATGTTTAACATACTTTCAGGGTGATCCAGCAATACGCAAATATTTTACTTTAATCCACTAAACTACTAATTTAAAGGTAGAAAGGCACCAGCTTCTGGAGTTTTGTTGTGGCAATTTTCCACTTATTGTCAGCTGTAATTGCAAGCCACCTAGGATTTAGTTGGCAAGGGCAAAATGTTGCTTGCTCATTCTGTTTCTTATGTAACAGAAATTAGAAGGTCAGCTTGCGTTTGTGTATCAAATTTGTGATCATCCAACTATGGGGAAGTGTCAACCTCTTGAGCCTCCGTGGCTGGTGTAGAACACTTTTAAGAAGTGCTAGATAATGTGGTGGTTTCTGCGCTAGGTGAAATCAGGCTTCGCCTGGCTATAGTGCTGCATGTAACCTGTGGTGCCCACTAGCTAAACAGGAGGCTACTAAGACAGTGAGAGTGCATTTGTAACCATTCCTATCAGTAATATGCTGCATATACAACCTGTTAAAAATATGATTTGAAACCAGGTAGGTGAAGTGAGAAATGCTTACCAAATAGGGGCAAGCTGTCTGGGTTTCAAAACTCATCTTCCATTGAAATTAAACTCATCTGCCATTGAAAATCCCTTCAGAACAGATGTCAGCACATAAAATTATTTTTGGACTTGTCTGGTGTATTTGCAATTGCAGCAAAATGAGATAAGATTTAATAGTTGTTTGAAATGGAAATACATTTATGTTTAAACAAAACAACC
Organism: Oxyura jamaicensis; assembly: GCF_011077185.1. Lineage (NCBI taxonomy): Eukaryota > Metazoa > Chordata > Aves > Anseriformes > Anatidae > Oxyura > Oxyura jamaicensis. The sequence goes on along the minus strand of NC_048900.1, from coordinate 15,023,498 downwards.
AAAATACTACTCCAGCAAAGTCTGAGTAGCCTCATTTACTCATTAAGAATACTTTGGTTCTAAGGATGAGACGACTTGTACCTGATTTTAAATATCTAAAAATTGTTTGCTTAAGGAAGGTAAGTACCTTTTCAAAGAGTGTACCATAAACTTGCACAACATCATTCTGCTTGTTTGGAAGTAATATAGTTCAGTGCAATAAGCTACCTGTATTTGTTACAGTGTTATATCACATGTATTTGAATAACTCCTGTTGTGTTCACCTAATCAAATGCATTAGTAAACAAGGAAGATGAGGTTTTCCCTTCCCACAGTGCATCACCAGTCTGCTACCTGACAGGGTGGGCCAAAGAATCTGGTTTTTCTAGTCTGATACTGTGATGAAAATAAAGAGGCCTTGGGGTAAGTGACTGCTGGAACATTTTCTACCCTTTTTCTTCACAACTCAGCAAATTTGAAAAAAGTTTATAAACCAGATTATGTGGGTATAGGCAGTCCTGACGCAGACTTTCCCTCAAACTTTTCCTTTAGTTAAAACCACCAATTGTGCAGGTAGCGATTACTCTATTAATGGCTGATGTTAAAATTAGTTGCGAGTTATTTTCTCAGGCAAATAATTTTTCATCATAATTTCTTGATCTCTTCTGTATCACTATAGTGATCAAATCAGCTGCATACATTGTACTAAGTATTCTCTAGAAATCAGTACTGAGGTTTTTGACTTCACTGAATGTGCACGCTGAGGACATTTTCACGTCTGAGTGATTCCAACATCCTTTGACTGGCATCTTCCAGAACATATTGCAAAAGGAAATGAAAATCTTTTTTTGTGTTACATGAAAAAATAAATTGCTCATTGGAACACAGAACAGGAGTCACAGTCTATGCATCTGGCTGTCCATCCATTTAAAGAAACTAGATAGATGGTCAGGCTCAGAGGAATTCAGTTAAGTGTTGGTTCTCTACTGGGGGGCTGATCAACAGTGGAGTAGTGCAGGTGTCTGTAGCTGGACCTGTCCTGCTTAACAACTTTGTCAGTGTCCTGCAGGAAGCTATGCAGAGAAGTCTCATCGAGTTTTCAGTGACATAAAACTGGCAGAAGCAGGTGACAGCCTGAGAGCGAAGCTGCCACTCAGAGTGACCTAGACCGGCTGGAGGGGTGGGCTGAGGTGAACCTTATGGAATTCAATTGAGTGCAAAGCCCTGCCCCTGGGAAGGCAGAGCCTCTGGCAGTGACCCAGCCTGGGTCTGCCTGGCTGGGGGGCAGCTCTACAGGAAAGTTCCTGGGGTCTGTTGGCAGCGAGTGGAGAGGAGCCCACCGTGCCCTGGCAGCACAGACCAGGGAAGGGCCAGGAGATCAAAATGTGGATTATCCCCTTCTGCTCAGCACTTCTTAGGTCACATCCAGATACTGTATCTTGTTTTGGTGTCCTAGCACAGGAAAGATTGTAAACTGAGGTGAATTCAGTGGAGGACCACCAGGATGCTTGCTCCTGGAGCACTTGCCAAGAGAGGAGAAGCTGAGGAGATGGAAGTTGTTCAGCCTTGAGAAGAGACAGCTTTGGGGGGATATCCCAGCAGCCTGACAGTACCTACAAAGAGGTTATTGAGAAGATGGAGCTCTTCACTGTAGTGCAGGGTAGGAGGGATGTAAGTTTAAACGTAAGTGCAACTGGATATAAGTTATTTTTCCACCGTGAGGACAGTGAAAGCTGGGAGATTGTGCAGTTTTCATCCTTTCATATCTTCAAGACCATATAGGATGAAGCCCTGAGAAGTCTGATCTGATCTCAGAGCAACCCAGTACAGAACAGATGCTTGGAACCAGAGACATCCTCAAGTCCTTTCCAACCTGAATGGTCTTATGAAAATTAGATTGGAAGCAGTCTCTGGAGGTCAGCTGGTCAAAGCAAGGCCAGCTTAGATAAAGCTCAGTCAAGTTCTGAATATCTCCATGCATGGAGACTCCAAAATCTTTCCAGGCAACTTGTGCCATCGTTTGATTACTCTGAAGTGTGACAAGACTGCAGGTAACTGGGATTTGACAAGTTTCATGTCTCTAAACAAACGTTTTGGTAAAGTAGGTCAAGATGGAGTCAATTTAGATAGAGTACGTAGAATCAGTATAGATGATGTGGCATGAAACTTCAAGGTACTCTTAAGAACTCAAATAAGATAAATTTGCATGTTGTTGATGTTATCATTGCTGACCTGACAAATTAAATTGTTTTTCTTTCATGTGTTTAGATGTATGATCAGATCACTGTACACTCATTTTGTTTTCTCTCTATTTCCTACCATCTCCATGGTTATATAAAGCTGTTGACACAATGGATTCATGGTAGATCTTCAGCTCAAGAGAGGCTGGAATTGAGTAAAATCTGTGCAAACATTTTCCTCAAGCAGTGCCAATTAAGTGCCAGTAGTTCACTTCATGTTGGAGTTGATATATATTTATTGGGTATGGGGAAACACCAGGGGAGTTTTTAATACATCAGTGTTCAGGACAGTAGGTCCAAGTGCCAGTGGTGTTGGACTGGCACTTCAAACAAGTTTTCACAGTGGAAGCAGTATGTACATCTGGAAGATTGTATTGCCTGAGCTGCATTGCACTAAAAATGTCTTTTCTGCAGTAAAACATAGTTTAACAAGTCATTATCTGGTATCTGGGAGAAAAACGGGAAATGCGGAGATTGAGAATAATTTCCATAATATTCATTAATCCTTTCCTTTGAAGTAAAAATATTCCAAATGGTAGTAAATGTCCTTAAATTGTTTTGGCACTAGCAGCCAGCCTGTGGTGTCCTGAAAGTCATTGCTGCATATGAATAGATGTGAATTGATAATTTAAAGCAGGGGTTTATAGCTCCATAGGGATAACAAATAAGAAAGCAAAACAATGGCTTTGCGTAAGAGCCTGTTAAAATCCTGTATGAGTTTTTCTATAAATAGTGTGTTGTTTCTCTCTGTCATCTTTGGGGAAGATATTAAATCCAGAAGGGCTGGCATAAAAAATCCTGACTTACGAGAACTATATATAGTTGTGTTTTTGTTTGTTTGTTTGTTTGTTTTTTGTTTGTTTTTCCCTAAGGTGATGCTGGGCATGATCAGTAATTAGGGTTGTTTAAGGGTGGTCTTTGATCTGGGAGATAGGAAAGGTAAGGCTTTGTGCTGGATAGTTTGCAGTGCCCTATGAGAGTCCAGCATGGGAGAGAAGGCACAGCAGAAGGAAAGGGGAGTATCAGCCTTTTTGCAGCAGCTGGCTGTGTTCACGATTTAGTGGCAATGCTGTCACGCCTGCAAGGACAAGCAAGCAAGGTGCGAAGGTAGATTCAGTATCCCCTAGGAGACCAATTACTGTAATTGGGGAAAAATTGACAGGGGTTTGGTGAGACGCGCTGTTCTTGAGGTTTTAATGAGGCAGAGCTGCTGATTGCTTTTAGATCATTAAAAGGATTAGCTGGCAATAGGTGCTCCAGAGTTGAACTATTTTGTTTCAGGTTTGACAACCAGGGCTTCGAAAAAGTGTCTGGAAAGTGCCAAAGGCCTTATTTGAAGCTCATGAAAAAAGTGGGAATAAATAGATATGTTGGTATATCTATGGGTTGTGGGTAGGATGTGAGGTTTATGAGTGCTGGTAAGCTGGAAGAGACAAGAAGGTTCTTGGAGACAAGGTTGGGATCCCTTGCTAGTAGAGTTAACCCAAGAAGACTTGAGTTTGTATGAGTACCTAGACATCTGCCCTCTAAAGACAAAAAATAAAAATAATTACATAAAGCAGTTGCTGAGACTGGAAATCAGTTTGTTTTGGTTTTGTTTTTCAGTAAGAAGCTGCGGAAAGGACAGGAGATAATAAATTTTCCTTCACTCTCTCATTACAGATCAGAACCCTCAACACTGCACAGATCCTTCAATGAGATGTGTGTTTACCAACAGCATCTGACAATACTTTCCCTTTATATTATTTTGAGCAACTTTACAAAAAACAAAAACAAAAAGACAAAAAAAAAAAATATCATTTTTTTTTCTCGTTGCAGCCCAAAATCTTTCTTTGCTGCTTTAATGCACTAAGTTGGATAGACTTCAAGGTTAAGGTGTTATAAAGCAAATGGAGAAAGACAGCTGTAATGAAAGGACTCTCTTCCTTTGGCCAATTAATATTGCTGAGATTTAGGACTTGCCTTTGCAGGAACACTCGAGCAATAATCTGAATTAACCAAAAATATGAATTTAACGTGGATTAGTCAAACTGCAGTAAGTCTTCGGGTGGTTAGTCACAGTCAGAATTAAAGTGGCCTTAATGTGCTATAGCTAGCTTAATTCCCAAAGTCAAATTAACATTACCTGACTTCTGAGTAGAGATTTTATTTACTCTGATTTAAAAGTTAATTTCTTGACTGTCCTTGTTTACAGCAGCTCTTGATAAATACAGCAGCTGTAATAAGTTATTTCTGTCCTAAGCTGATTGAATGACCAGCAGTGGTTATTCCCAGCTTCTGAGGTGTGCTACCTGGCTTTCAGGATGTACAGCCATCAACCTTCTCCTTTGAGGGGGAAGGAGGGAGGATTTCCACAGGCAAATTTTCCCCATTTGCTAGAAACTTCTTTCACAGGCAGGTGCTCAAAGCATTTTCTTTCTTGTCATAGAGATCCTACGTTTTCTGGGACTGTGAATAATTACTGGCATTTGTACTCTGAAGATATTTATAAACTCTGATTTATTTCTCCTGAGTCACTTGGCAATCTCTACAGCATCACTTGTTTCATAACTTCCTACCTACATGATTTAGTTAATGCTTTTGTATTTGCCTTTGGAAAAGCACAGCGTTATCGCTGCTCTCTTCAAGGCGCAGGCTGCTTCCAGGATGTATTCAAGGTAGTGTTAATGAGTGAACCTCAAAACTTGCAGATTGTCAAAGAATTTTGGATAATCATCAGAAAGTCTGGATGTTTATCTGAACCGTATTTAAACCATTTGAGCCTCTTGGGGCTGCAAATTCAGGTTAGAAACATTTTAAGTAAGACTCCTGGTATTTCCTGTTTCTGACAAGGCCAGATATGCTCTTTGAGTGTCTCTTTGAGGTGATATTTGTCTCCTGTTTTTACTACTGTTGTGGGGTTATCAGGTCACCAGTTCTTGGATTCTGGTTCAGGAAAGGATTTAAACATGTTCTTGGTCTCAAGTATAAAGCAAAACAACAAAGACTAGAGAATGTGCTTTTAAGGAATGAGATAGACAATAGGAAAAAAATCAGAGACAGAGAAGTTATGACAGCTGCTGTGCATGTGACTGATCTGAGGCAGCAAACATCTGTAGATCATGAGCCCTTGATTAGTTTGTGGGGGAAGAGGAAGGTTGCTTATAAAAGACAAGTTAAATGAAAAGATGAATTAAGAGTGCAAATGAAAATGAGAAAGTGCCTATATGTTCGACTAATGGTTTACATTAAGGTTTACCAAGAAAGGGGGAATGCGAATGTTGTATACAAAAGTATGGAGACTGATAAAAAATGCATTCACCTATGTCAAAGATCAGAATGTAGTAAATCTAACCTTAAAATACAAAAATGTGCAAACTGTAAGGGCTATTTTTTTTTCTCTGAAATGAGCTTGTCTTCTTAATCAGGCCTCAGAATTTTAGGAAGTGCCTTGAGCAAGGACACTGGTATCTCCCGAGCTCCTAATGCAACCATCCTGGCTGAGGCTTTGTGGAAGAAATATGCAGGTGTAGGACAAGATATTAATCTCAGCCAAACAGAGAACAAAACCTTTGGTAAGGAAAGAAGTTTTCTTTGTAAATCTAATCAAATCTGAAAAGCAAGTTAACCATTGAAGTATCTGAAAGTTGCCTTTGAACTAGAATAGCTTTCATGTAAACTCGTCTTCTATGTGTTAAAGTAAATAACTTTTTACCAAATGCATATTATTTTAATCTTTGTCCTTGAAGTTAACAAATTAACTTTCTCTGTGATTTCCCCATTTGTGACAGCCTCTGGCTGTGTTTTTACTGTCGTAATAGCTTCTGGCAGACTGCGTGTCTCTCACATTCACTACAAAGTAAACAGGAATTCTTTCCAAGGGTAACTGGCCAGGCTCCAGTGGAAGAATGCAAGTTATTCATAAGTTCTGGTAGGCTCATTTCTGCTTAATACGGTCTGTTTTTATTGTGGATTTTATGAAGGAAAAAAAAATAGGTTGTGAAATTTTTTAATTCCCTGTAGATTATTTTCTTCAAATGTGTGGGAAATTACACCCTCCCCAGCACATAGCTACATTGCCATTTGTCCTGCCTGTGTTAATCTTTTTTCCACCTTCAGTCACAAGAGGCTGATCAGGCAGAAGGTTACAAAGATGTGGCTAAGACATGCCATACTATTTTGAGAACATAATTGATGTTGCAGACATGCACAGCAATCTGTCGTGGTTCTGGTGAAGGTCTGCTGGAGCGTCAACACCATTGTCTGCCCTGCAGATTCCCCTTCCCAAGCACAGGCAGCAGCAGTAGGAATTTCTGTATGCCTAGCATAACCCTGGTAGAAAGGGAAGAAAAGTACTTTAGGGGTTCATGTATTATCAAGACAGATCATGGTCAGGGGAATCATGCTCAGTGCCTGTGTCTTTCATGGCATGTGGCACCAGCAGGTCTTGTGTACCCATGCAGCAAATCTCGGTTATTGTGCTTTTCCTGCTTTTGTCTGTTTTGGTCTCTTGGGCTTCTGGGTTTACTTTGTGGTTCTTTCTGTTCAAATGAGCTGAGCAGCCCTTCAGTGTTTTCCCAGGGACTTGTGGGAGTACGTGGGATCATTCCTGTCTACAGATGGAGCTGGGGGGTATGTATCAGCAGGGGAAGAGCTATAAAGCTGAAGGCAGATGTTGACATAAGAACAAAAGGATATGCATTGTCCAAACATAAGCTGGAAATTGGATGGAGGCTTCTAAACAGAGTAATGAGGTTCTTAGAAGAATTAGGAGGAGAAGTGAGGTTTTAAGAGGGACTGGACGCATTATGAAAGGGATTATATAATAATTATACAAAAGTACTGTTTGTGGCAAAAAGAGACTGGATTTGATGGCTCTGAAGCAATGAAATAACATTCAGAGCCTAATTTCCTCATCTTTCCTGGGTAAACAAGAACAACTATAGAACTAGGCTATGGCTGAGGACTATCAGCACTTCACTTTGCAGAATGAGTGGATTGTTAAGCCAAGTAAAAGTGTTTTCATGCCTGTAGCCAACATATGGGATAAATCAGCTGGTTGTAATTGGAAACAGTGCTACACTCAAGTCAATAGATTTGTATGGGTGTAGAATTTAGGACAACATTTCATCAAAACCAGTAGTAATTTGTGTATTTTGTTTTAATATTGCTATTCTTAAATTCTCTATTAAATGAATATTCATTTTTAAGTGCTCTTCATTTACAAGTGAATATTCCTGGCTGAAGTAAATAGAATTTCATACTAAAAGTTATTATAAAATATTAAGCTTCTTTACCATCAAAGCTGATTTAAATATAGCAAAATTTGTGATATAAATCGTATCTTTCTGTTTTTCTGTTTAGGCAATACAGAAAACGTGGATTTCTCCAAGGTCACACCAGCAGACCTATGTTAAGGTGAGCAAGCAGAACCTTTTAATGTTGGATTTTTAGGTGGAAGACACCCTGTAGCAACTACATGCAATGAACGATGGGTGTCAAAATTAGTGTGCTATTAGTCAGGACCAGTTGGTAAGCCTCATGGGATATTTTGTGACTAACACGGATAGCAGCTGAGCAGAGAATGTTGATTTTTTATTTTATTTTTATTTTATTTTTTTTCCAGCTGCCCTTTGGTTAGGGTTGAATAGACAGGTTAACTCAGTTCAATTTGTTCCAATCACATCTCTTCCCATTTTCTGTTTTTCCTTTGACTGTTCAAGTGCCCATCTTTTGTTTCCACTAATGCTTGAAGAGGAGGTTTTAATTTCACATGAAAGAGCATATTGATGTGTGATGCCAGGGATTTACACCAGAATTGCTGGCATACTCAACTCTGTTTTGGCTGCCTGTATGTATTTGGAAATAAGGGTATTAAAAAGGAAGGGGAGACTATTCATCCTAATGCTTAGCTTTATGTGGCTCTTTTCAAAGTTCAAAGCACTGTCCAGACATCATCTAAATAATCCCATGATCTTTTCAGGAATGTAAACAGCGTTTATCTCTGACACTGAAGCAAATTGCTCAAGGGCAGGAGTGGGAAGCTCCACTTTTCTTAGTGCTGTCTACTTTCTAAAGTTACTGGTAGAAATCCATCTCTTCAGCTGTGACATGGACAGCAGAATGAATGAGGAAGGGATGCTAAGCGAGAAGGCAAGGTGAAAGCAACTCAGAGATTATTAGATAACAAAAGAATTCCCTGTGGGTAAACATTAATACATATAAAACACTGCTAATTCATGCTAAACAAGCATGACACATTTGTTTATCAGGAGGTGAGTTTAAAGAAAATAATGTAGACTGATGTTTCCATTTCACTGAATGACAAGAATGTAACCAAGTATGTAAAATGCTTATGATATACAGCTGGAGAAAATAAGAGGTAGCCAAGAGACAGGAGGAGTATTCCTCCCATTGTACTAAAGGAAGGGCAATATTTCATTGCTTTTCAAGGAGAAAACCAGAGAAGCCAATGTTGTGGAACCAAGGCATTATTTTTAAATATCATTGCAAATGCAGTATCCCCACAAAGCTGACAGGGTTCCCTACACCAGGACGTTTTGAGAAGCCTGCATTATTTATTTATTTATTTTTAATTCAAGAACGTGTATGCAACTCAAAATGTATGAATAGTGTCCTCAGTCTACCTTGGAAGCAATTCTGCATCTTTTTCGCTCCTAGAGCACTAACTCAGCAGTGCCCATGCCAGAGAGCAGTGGAGATCAGGTAGCATGATCTCCATTGCATGATCTTTAGGCACAAGATTTTTGTGTCAGAAGGTTTTTATCCAAAGGTGGTCACAGGTCAAGCAATGTTTTTATTCCTCTCCCTCACCTCCGTCATTTTGCAAAGAACAGCAGATAGGGGTAACTTCATACATGGTGGATGCTCTCTTTCTGAAGTTTTGGGAATCAAGAATATTTCTGAGTCATCAAGCTACACCAAAGATGTGCTTAATTAAGGATTGGAACTAAACTTATTTTCTTGTTAAACTGAACAAAATACATTTCTAATAATTTCAGTAAAAAATGGGGGTAAAAGTGTGTACCATTTGACAAGACTATGACTCAAAGGGGCTCAGTGAGTAGAAATGTAATGCTTTTTCAACCTACACATTTGAGACAGAATCAGTGGTTAAATTCTGAAGTTCAGTTTGGCTTAAATTTTCAGGTGAGTTTGGACTGAGAGTCTTGAAGCAGTTGGCTGGGAAAATTGTTAAGCTATCAAGATTGACTCTTCCATCAGTCTGTTTTTGACCTGTCTCACTTCTGCATGTCCCCAGACAGTGCTGTTTGTTGATCCTGATGGATGTGTAAGCCCAAGGAGATGTTGGTGTCGATTCAGTGCTGCCACTACTCTGCGATGTTCTCTGAAGGGTTTTTTTCCCCTTTTCTCTTGACTTACTTACCTTTTCCTTCCACAGATCATCACTCTTTTGCTCTCCTACTAGAGATGAACTAATAGTCAAATATGTGACAGACCTTCCTGTTGCTTGGATAGGTCCTATCTCATTTTTCTTTAAAAAATGAAAAAAAATAATTTCCACAGAACTAACACAAAAGGTCACTGGATTGCTCCTTTATAAGTGCTTTGCTCTCCCTCTCTCTGCTTCTCTTACTCCCCGCCATGGCTTTCTTTTCAAAGTATAATAAATTATCTTCCTTGTTCTGGGTGTTTTCATCCACTTATAAAACTGACGAATGAATCCTTTGTGTAAGTATTAAACTGATCTTTCAAGCAGTAAGTGGGAATAGAGAAAATGACAAAACCTTAGTCCAGGTTTCTGTACAAAACAGTTAATAACATAATATTTAAAGCACAGCATTTTCCTGTCTCAGCTGTGTTGTTACTTTAGGTGTTGCCTATCAGCTCTTTGAAACCAGAGCTTTGTCTGTTGGCAGACATGGGTCTCCCTGGCAAGAGGTTCCAACAGGAGGGAGGTGTAATCTAATAAATGTAATGGCTCATTTTTAACCATTTAACCATCTCAAAACCTTAGTGTTATTTTGATGGTCTGTCCAATTCTGTGAGAAAGGAGCCAGCTCTTCTGCTGTCTTGTGTCCATTCAAATCATGCAGCATAAACATGTTTCCAACTTCCATGGGTTTTTAAATGTAAGATTTGATGAAGTAATCCTTTTCTTACCAGATGGATACTGTAACAGGATCCTGTTATACAGATGGGACAGTGTTGTCATAGTTACAAAATTTTCAGTCACAGCAGATATAAAAAACATTTTTAAAAGTGGCTTCTTCCAGATACCTCTAAAAGGTATCTGGAAGGTGTCCCATTCTGCAAGTGGCCATTCTCTCAAAATCAGAACCTTGGAACTTAACCATTTTGATAAACACTTTAGAAATAAAACAAACAGAACAAAAAACATTTCCCCTTCAGGAAGCTTTTTTGATAAATGACTTTCCCTAGAAAGCACATTTTTTTTCCTGTTTGAGGTATGGGAAATTGAGTCCTTTCTAAATAATCTTTGTGTTTTCATACAGCTGTTGCCTTTGCAGCAATAATATGTGTGAGAGAAGACCTAGTGCCCAAGACAGACCTGGACACCAAGGCAAGTATATGTGCTCCTGTGTTTTCTTAGCCGTTAGTACCAGAGAATGCCTAAGAACAGATCAGTTGTTTATGCATGCAACAGTTATACCACCGTTTCTAGCATGGATATAGGCTGGAGATGGGAAATGGATGTAAAAGATAATACCAGCACAAAGTGGAGGAGTTTGGCATAGCTGTCATCAGAGTGGTAAAAATCCTGTCATTTTGGAGCTCCAACAACTGTTTAAAGAAAATTACAAATGATAATAAATAAAAATTAATGTAGCCTTAAAGTAGTATTTTGATCTGTCTCATCGTATAGCAGAACAAATAGTTTTCCCCTGTAAATACTGTCTGTTGATATGTGTTGTTTCTCCTTAAAAAAGTCATTAGAAGACTAGGGTTCTTCTGCGGTACAAAAAACCTATACTGTTGCGTTATATATTTCCCAAATACTTTCTAAAAAGCGTAAATTTTACTAGAAAATTTGCTTGGCATTGATAGGCAATTTTCCTTTGTAAGTTCCTCAATGAGAATAATTTTTGGACTGTTCCTGTTATTTAAATCAAATTAGTTTAAATCAAAACAAAAACAACAAGAAACCTCACTGGAGAGGAACGTAAACATGCTTGTTTAGTTTCTCAGAGTTATTTTTATGCCAAAGGTAGCCACAATAGAAGATAGTGGTGTTTGTTTTTCAGCAGTTTTTGCACAGTTGCTGAACGTTTCATTCCCTGCTTCCCTGAGTATGCCATGAAGGAGCAGTTCCCAGAGAGAGTTCAGTTCCTGTTTGGCCTTTATTTCATTAATATTTATGTACACAAACATACTGACATGCCAAACAATGGATCTTCGTAGAGTGCACCAACACACAGAGGCACACATGCTGCCAACATATTGTTTTCTTCGTGGCAGGAAACGATTTCTGAGCTTACTCTGCAGTTAGCTGGGAAGGAACGAAAAGCTGTGTATTCTTGTGCTTCAAATCTCATCCCTAGGTGGTCAGGAAGGTATTTCTCACTTGTTTAATTGGATAAATTCATCATTGAGTATGGGGATTGTGGGAGGAGTGGTAGGACTTGACTGGTTTTAATATCGGCTCTTAAAAGAAACAGGTTTTCTAATAGGATTGAAGACTGACCTATTTCCCTGTTTTGACAGGAACACCCCCTCCTTTTAAAACCTTCTCACTTGAGGAGGAATGGGAGTGACAGCAGCCAGGTTTCCCTCTTGTTTCCTCCCAGTGGTGTAAGTGCAGCTTTTCATAAGCAAGTATTCTCATTTTTAATGCAAAAGTTAAATTCAGAATTGTGATGACTGTCATTTTGTCTTCGAGCTATTAAAGGATTAAAAGGTTAAAAGTTTCTCAGGTGAAACAGTGTGGCCAACTTTTGCTAGGATTGATGTGGTTGCCCTGCCTCTCCTTCCAGCACCTTTCCAAAAATGTTTATTCAGAAACTTTGCTCCGGGTGTCTTCCTGCAAGCGGAAAAGCTCTTGTAGCCCCACACCACATTGCTCTTCCTGAGCGCTGGGCCTTGGGTTCTGCTCAGTGTTGGTGTTACTTCCCAAAGAGCAGGAGAAAGGCTTTGTCTCTGTCCTTCGTAGCAGATATGAGTTTAACCCTCAATTCCTTACATCTTGATTTGTTCATTGTTCAAGAAAATTTAAAACGACCATAGAGTTTTTCTAGAAGTGTGATTAGGGGAGATGTGATTAGGGTAGGAAAGAAAGCAGTATGTTTGACTGCCAGGGTCTCTGCTAACATGACAGTGATCTGTTCAGCTTGCAAGCAATCTGGTGCTTCATGTACAGGAGCTTTAAATTGAGAAATGACATAGAAAATGAAATTTTGAGGGCTTTGAAAAAACAACATGGTTAGTTTAAATCTGTGAGGGCAGTGAGAGGAGGCCCCTTTGAGAGGCAGGTAGGAGGTTTTTAGAAAGAGACCTTCCATCATTGTTAGACTTGTTGAATTCAGCAGTGCATAAGGACCGGCAAACGCTATGAAGATGTTTCTTATGCTGACTGCCCCATCAGTTGACCAGTTTGTGGCACCCTTGTTAGTATTCATGGCACATTGCGTACATGAGGCATCACAACACTAATCAGTCCACCTTGGTGAAAGGGGGAGTGTGGCTCTGGAGGTGGATACAGACACACTCTAAATGGGGAGAGCTATGGGTTGTCATATGTGATTGGAAAGTTCACTCTGTGCTGTGGTGGGACTCAAGTTCTCCCCTCAGAGTAGAAGAGTGGGTGCTTGCTGCATCCACTAGAGATACTCCATTTTCTCAAGACAAGTGTTGTGGGTGTGCACCATGACCATTCATCTGGGACTTCTGGAAAAGATGGCCAGATAGAGAAAGATGGTTAAAAAGAGTGCTGAGAAGGCCAGTTTTACTTGAAGACCCATTTTTTTCCTCTCCTCTCCCTCCATTCCTCATTCTCCTTCATTAAAGCCATCCCTGGTTCATTCATCTCAGGGTAGACGTCCTGTAGCACCAGTGTGGAGAAAGGCTATGTTTAAGCTTGAGCTGCTGCATCAATTGACAGCTTTATCATCTGGAGCCATCAAGCTAGTAAATGAATTAAACTTAAAATGAAGCTCTGATGTAATTAAAATCTAAAAAAAAAAAAAAAAAAAAAAGGTAATAAAACTGTGTCACTGTGTTGTGAGACCATCTTTCTATAAAACTGATTAAGTTATTCAAATATCTCCAACCTCAGGCAAAGTAGCTCTAACTGCAGAATGAGCTTGCAAGGATGGAGAAACACAGAAGTTGAAAAGAAATCTCTCAGTCCCCCAGTCATTGCTGTCAATGTTTTTTGTCTTGTTTCAGTGACCTGGCACAAATGGAAAGAAAAAAAAATAGTAGGCATGTTGATGATCATGGCATGTTGATGATCATGGAAAGCAGAGCTGCTTCCTTTCTGTATACAGAGCTCATGACGGAGATATGCATGAGAAATGTCTCTTGTTTTGGAATTAAAAGGATTTAGTGAACTTTTGGGAATAGCCCCAGTTGTATCTCTTCCCTGATACTCATAATGCTGCTGTGAACGTAGAAGTGCAGATAATCTGTCTTTACTAGCTGCTGGTGATGGGCTCTTTATTTTCACAGTCATTTGAATTTCACTGAGTTTCTCTTGTTTAAGCAAGAACTACCTACTACTTTACAATATTTCTCTCTACATAGTATTTTTCAGTGTACAGTGCACTTTGCTGTTGTAAAAGAGAAATTTTGACCTTAGCAGCTGGAGTGGCATAGGCAGGCTGTGAAAGGATGCCTGCCTGGGAATAGTTTGTGGAAATGTTCTGCCTGCACAGCCTGAGAACAGATGGTAAGAACACTTCTGGAGGAGCATGTGCAGGAGCAAAGTTGCTCTGCTGTTGGAATAATACTAACATTTTCTGAGATTGCAGTCTGGAAAGTTGCATGACGCCTCACAAATTGAGCAAATTTGCTCATATTCCACTCCCCTTCCACATCTGGTTAACAACAGCCATCCAAAAGTTTTCCCTGACTGTTGAGGTGGGTACTTGTATAAGATGAGTGGGCTGAGTAGCAGGGAATTGGATGTATGAAGCTCTGTTTTAACAATGAACTGCAGATTGTGACTTTGGCAAGTTCTTTGACTGCTTTTTTGTTCAATATCTTCATGAATAAAATGTGCTTTGAGATCTCTAAATGAAGTAGGTTATGTAATAGATAAAACTGCTTGAAAGGGGGAGACAATAGAGGCTATTTTAATGTAAATGCCTCATTGGAAAGCAGTGAAACTGTTAGAAAATTAAATGAACAGTATGCTTTGATCCAAGCTAATGAACAAGTCTGTCTTCTCTTATGTTTAATGAACATAAGTTGATGAACAATGAACAATGAAGTCTTGATTATTATTTTTGTTGTTGTTTAACCAGGTTCAAAAGGTAATTAAAACATCTCTACTGGAAAACAACGCCCACAATGCATACAGTAATAGTGGGTGAGTTGGGACTTCTTACCAGAAATTTGCATAAATCCAGTGTAAGAACACAGAATAGCCCAACTCAGAAACATTTGTACTACACTTGGTTATCACCAGAATATGAACATCCTTGGGCACATGGTTTTCATTTAGGCTCATTAACAACCAAAAAAAAAAAAAAGGAAAGAAATTTTTTAAAAAAAAAAGGTCTGGGTTCCCTGGTTCCCTCTTAACTTTATATTTGGAGTGCCACCTGATGAGATGAAATGGAAAAATAAAATTATGCTATTCCAAAGTTAAGAATTAATCACAGAGTAAAATAGTTGAAGTTACCTTGGGGGTGTTTCTAGAGAAGGTTAAGAGTTTGGAATTTGGCAAAAATACAGGAAAAAGGCTTGGGGAAGGGAGAGAGAGTTTCTGTTGGCAGAAGATATCTTTTCCTTCTCTTTTGGTTCCTGGAATATTTGTCTAAGAATAAATAATTGTCATCACAGAATAATTGTATCACAGAACAATTTAGACTGGAAGGGACCTCTGGAGGCCATCTAGGTCCAACCTTCTGCTTGAAACGGGTCCAATTAGATCTGGGTCAAATTAGATCTGCTTACTCAAGGCCTCATCCAGCCCAGGTGTGCTTGTCTCCAGTAATGGGGCTTTCACACACTCTGGGCCTGTGCCATTTTGTGAAAAAGTGACTTCATTGTGAAAAAGATTTTGTTTGCGTGTGACTGGAATTTCCCACATTCCAACTTGTGTCTGTTGCCTCTTGCAGTTTCACAGTGCACTTCCACGGCTGGCTCTGTCTCCTCCACACTTTTTCATAAGGTGCTTGTAGGCATCTGTCCTTAGACTTCTCCTCCTGGAGCTGAACAAACCCAGTAGTTTGACCACTCATGTGCCATGGGTTCTGTTCAAGGGACTATGACAACTGGAAGCTCATTGTTGAATTGCTTCATTGCCGTTTACTCAGAGATGTAGACTTGGTTTTTGAGACACCTTGAAAATACTAATTAAAATTTTAAGTTGTTTTTGTTATCCTCAGAAAAGCAGTAAAGAACCTGGGATGTGAAGGGGCTAAACATCTTGTCCAAGGTCTGGGGCTGAGAACAGTAAGCAGAAATCTGGAATTGCAGCCATTGTCCTGTAGCCTGTCCTGGGAACTGCTTTGCAAAATGAAAGTTTATTTTAACAGAAAAGGTCACTTGTTTTTACTGTGCTGAATCAGTTTTTAGGCCTGCCCTCGCCAAAAAGATGTCTATGTCGATTGAGAACATTAACATTAAATCATATGCTTTGCTTTGCAGAGAAAGAAATCTTCCTTAAGCAACCAAAATTATAAAAGTACATGATACGCAGAGGCTGACTACAGCGAAACATGCGAGTAGCAGCGGGGCCGGTGACCATGTACCTTGTTACCTTAAAGACATCCTTTGGCTAGAGCAGTGTGGTGCTCCTGCTTTGACAGAGCAGCAGTGTATCCACTCTTAATCAGTGTGCACCATGAAAAGAACTGCTACGTTGTGTAATAAGCTTTTGTAACAAGATGAGCCCTGCAAAAATTCAGAAGCTTTATAGATTTAACAGCCTCTATGGGTATTAAAGTGGGTTGACTGACAAAGCAGAGGAACAAAAGATAGCTCTGAATGGAATTATTAAAGTCTGAACAATGGGGTTACATACCATCAGGTTTAGTGCACAGTAGATGGGTATGAGTCACTGTTTTCAGATTTATTTAGATTTGTGTTGCATAAGGGAGATAAAGAGGAAAGTTGTATGGTTGCAATTATCCATACTTAATATCTAATCCTGGTGATGCTTAAGTGATATGGCAGGGCATTGCTCTTGCCAGGATATTTAATTTTTGCCGGTAATTCCTGGCATAATTTTTTTTTTTCCTACTGAAATCTCTTTTGAGAATAAAAATATAACCTTTCTTTCAAACCAGGGGATGCTGTTTTACTCTGTGTCCTTTGTGTTTAAGCTGATAAACTCATAGTGAGAAGCATTCATGCTTCTTGCTTTAAAGTTGAAAATGCCTTAAATGTTGTAACTGGCAGAACCTAGCAAAGGAGAATGAAAGGGGAAAAATCAACTTTATTATTATTATTATTATTTTCTTTAAACATCACAGTGTCTATGCAAGGAAAGCTTTCTCATCTGAATGTGGTCTCCTAATACTGATTCTGAGTGGGAGGATTCCTCCTTCTGGTCCCTCAGGTACATTGGTGTGCTATTTACAACTATGCTGTAAAAGTTCTTTTGCTGAAATGGTTGGTGTCTATAGTTTTGAGTTGTTTGCATGCCTTGCCTTCCAGTCCACGTTTCCATGATGTGAGACCTGACACATCTCTTGTTCAGGGTACATAGGTCCCTTTTGAAAGGAACTTCACCAGGGATGAGTCTGAAGCACAGATGTTTTGGTAGCTTCACAAAGAAATCAAATGCCCATTGCTGTTTTAGGCAGAAACATCCCATGGCCTTGCCAAGACTCTTTTTAGATGGATCTTTTTTTAACACCCTTCAATACCTGTTGGTATTCTTATTGTCCTATATGCTAAAGATTTTTTTTTATCCTTCAGTGCAGTATTTCTGCATCTGGCAATATGCTAGAGCAAGCTGTGGATTTTTCAGATCAATTATGTCTTACAAGTTGGAACATAAGCTTTTAAATGTTATGCCACAGATTATCTGCAGAGCTAAGAAGTCCACTGAATGACCAGCTCAGAGTCAAGTTTAGTACCCCCCTCGTATTGAACTGGGACCAGCTGGTTGGCTCCCTACTAATCTTTCCAATGTAAATAAGCTGACTCCTTTTGTGATCTTTTCTTGAAGCCTTCTGCACTTGCTTTCATGTTTTGTGAGTTCAGATGATAAAATTATACACAAATGAAGTCTCACAGTGTCAGTACAACAGTACTAGTGCTTGCATGGTTTTAATGGGAAGCTTCTGATGTGCCGAAGGTTGGGTTTGCTTTTTTCTTTGTTCATTGCATCACGTTATCAGTTCATGGACGTCTTGTTTCAGATTAATACATTCAATATCTTTATTGCTAACTGAGGCAAAATATTCATTTATGTTTGGGGGCTATATCTCTATGACATAACCTCAGTTCCATTCTTGTTGCACAGTAGAAAGAAACTCTCACAATTTTAAAAGGAACTACCTAGCCTTTTGGGGGAAACAAGCAAACAAACATGAATGCTGGTTTTTTTTTTGCATTTACTATCAGCTAACAATTAACATCAGTGGTTCCATTTGTTCCCTTCTTTACCTCTCTTTTACTTGTTTGTTTGCTTACATTGTAGGAATGTGCTTGATAGATTGTTTTCCTGTGTAGTTGCTTTGAGATTAATTGCTGATACCCTGGGGATCACTGGACCACCGGTTAAGAAGCAGCCTAGGCAACACACATAAGCAGATTGCTCCTTGGCTTGCTCAGTTTCAGACAGTCTTAGTGTCTTTCAAGCTTTTTCTGTAGAGACATCCACACAATTGAGATATTCCAGATGAGCCAGTCATTGAGTACTTTATGAAGGCTATGCCTCAACTTTAGCCATATACAGTGTTTGGTTTTTGATGCAAAACATGCCCATCTGGAGCTAAGCTGAATTTATGCATTCCTTTTCTGCTTGCTAGGGTGACAGTCATGAAATAATCCCTGTTTTCTAGAGCAAGTAGCACAGATAAGGCTTGTGCATTTATGAACATAGATCTAATGCAACCTCTGTTTAAAAAAAAAAAAAAAGCTGGCAATGCCTTGCTTTTCCTATGGATATCTTGTTTCAAGTCATTGTTAAAGTGAAAATATCATTTTCATATCCCTCTCAAGGTCTGTGGATGTGCTTATTTGGAGGTCAATGAAAGCTAAGCTGATTTATAAAAATAAATACTTTGTGCTGAAAAATACTTAAGCTAAGTTAACACAAGACATAAAACCAAAATTGCTTCTGTAAGGAGCTGAGTAACTGTTTCTTGCAGTTATTTTTATCACAATACCTCGTGTTATGGAAGCGTTTGTGCATTTTAATAATACAAGAGATTTTCTGTCAATTAAGTGTGTATTATTATAGTTCTAGTGCAAGATTTTAAATGTGAAACTTTAGAATCTTGTGACTACTGTTTAAGAGCATGTTTGACCTGATTAAAAAAAAATCATAGAAATTTCAGCCTTTGATTTGTCTGCTGGGGAAATACAAAAAAAATAAATAAAAGGAACAGAAATGAGCATACGCTGTTGCTTTGTGCTGCAGGTGCTTTCGGGATGACTGGGAAGGACTGTGTCTCAGAGGGGGAGCAGTTGCATTTACGTCCATGATTTATCATTTTTAAGTATTCAAGAAACTCGTGAGAGATGCAAATGTTAAAATTGTTTTAAAAACTGTGACTAGCTGGGTTGGGGGGGATGCTTATGTAGGACTGCTCTTTTTTGGAGCCACACAGATATTCTTGGGCTGGGTGGTCTTCACAATTTTGACCTTTTTTTTTTTTTCATAAATATTATAAAAGTTCTGTCTTTTAAGCAATCAGCTAAATCTGAAATCTGGGACTGGTTATAAAATCTAGGGAGATTTGGTAACTATGTGAGTGCTTGCTCAGCATGGCTGGGCAAGTTAAATAGCACCAGGTGGTGGGGGTATACTCATGAAGAACAGTGGGTTGTTCTCAGAAGAATGGGTCATGGACAGGAGATTGCCTTTTTGGATATGACGACTGAAATGCCAGTGGATGGCAGTGAAGAATCCGCAGCATCTAGAGCATGTAGCATAATAATGCCTCCTGTGTTTTACACACAGTGTATATTTCACGGCCCTTTACATTCAGCTTGTAGTAGTTGCATATTTTGAAAGCCTATTTGTAGACCACTGCATAGTAAACATTATTTTTACTAATTTCCTGTATTTAATCAGACTGCCACAAAGATCTTTAGCCCTGTATTTTTTTCAAAACTCTGGGAAAAAATCTTACTTCCTGCTGCATGAATGTACTTAATACTAGAGCTTGCAGTTCAACCCATGCCCTGCTACTTCCTGTATACAGATTATTTATAATCCCAGTTAATGAAATTACAGTTGCTTCACCGTCAAAGCATAAAATTAAACACAATGTATCAAATGCAATTTATTGCTTTTCATGTAGGGCTCTTTACTAATATCAAAGTACAACGTAACTGGGAATAGAGGCAAAACCGCAGAGCAAATCCAAACAATTCAGAGTCCAGCTCTGCTGCTTCTAATTTCACCAACTGCCTTCTTAAAATCCTCAGAGCTGTTGGTGTTAGTGTTTAACAAAACCCAAAGAAAATGGGAAGATTATTAACAGTTTGGAGGTTTGCCAATATACATTCAATATTTAAAAAGGGTAAAAAGGTGACCCAGAAAGTTACTGGACTGTTTTCTTCGTGTCAGTTCTGGTAAAAGTCATAGGACAATTACTTAAGACTCTCTCAACAAAGAATTAGAGGCTAAAAATATATTCAGTGCCCATCAGTAGGGCTTCACGGAAGGTAGGTTTTGTTGAACAAGCAATGTGTCTGTTTGTGGTTGGATGATGGAACTGGCTGAGTTAGTGTCACGTGGCATTGTGATTGAGAAAACCTGCACTTGGTGGAATAAAGAGGTGGAATATTAGATGAACTAACAGGTTGGCTTCCTGACAGCGTTTGATGATTATCGAGGCAGTGACCAAGGCAGTTTCTGGTAGATTTCCTTGGGATCTCATTTCTTTCCTACGTTCTGCAATCATGTGCAAAGCTGGTCAAAATTCAAATGCATCTCTACAGCCTTTACCCCAGCAAAGACCTGGGTAGAGTTTCCTCAGATTCTCTCTTGATCTGTGAGGATAACAACTCAGAATCCATGCACCAGGCAACTAGCTGCTTACTTAGCCCTTCCACCCATCCCACGGAGTCAGGAATCACCAACATGAGCTGCTGGGGGGGCCTGAAGGGGCTGTGCTAATCTCTGCTGTAGGATCAAGAGGGGCATGCATGCCAGTCTAATGTCTTCCATAAGTGCTAGATTTATATTTTTCTATACAATGTTGCTAATATTGCTTCCATATTTTGTAATGCTGGTCTTCCTTTTAGGTTTCTGTAAACACACATGGTCAAATTCATAACTGTCTGGTAGTTATACTGAATATTTTTGCCAGTCTTGGATTATGAACCATAAAACCATAATACCTTCCACAAAACTTCTTCCGCTCGTAGGCAGGTGATACTACACTGGAGATCTTCAAGGGGAGCAGAAGAAAGGAAGCTTGGACGGAGAGAGTGGACATCTTGCTGTATGTCCTAGTGTTTCTATTTAAGAGTGGGCAAAGGAAATAGCAATATTAATAATTATTAATCCATGAAAGAGAAATTAAACTCCTTCAAAATAATCTGTAAAGCAGCAAAGTAAAAGCATCATCTCTGTTTTACTGCTGGAAAAACACAGTTTTTTTTGTTTGTTTGTTTTTTGTTTTTGTTTGTTTGTTTGTTTGTTTTTTCCCTCAAAGTCACAAGAAGTATCTGTTTTGCAAACAGGAGTTTCTGGCTATCAGTTCTGTTTCATGTTAATTTACACCCTTCCCTCTTCCTATTTTAATTAAGGGAAAAGAATAGGTATAAGAACCTACAAAATAGTATATAAATGCATATTTTCAAAAGCAAGTCTTTCAGCCCCAAGACACCCATCATAGATTAAGGAACTTTATCAAAAAGAATAAGTGGATTGCAGCAACACAGGTATTTTTCTGAACACAAAAGAAATGTTTCTCCTCCACGGTTACTCTTAGTAGCAGTGGATGTCCTTTTTAATGGGACACTTGGCAGGAAAAGTGCCATTCTCGCATGCCTTGCGTTCTGCAAGTGATTCTTAAATGCAGAAAGCGGCGCCAGATGCAACATTTCCCTATGCTAACCTCTGACGGCGGAGATGCAGCAGAAATAGCCTGTACGTACAGGTGCTAACAACCCAGCCTTGGATAAGCAGGTGTGCCGATTCCCAGCAGCCCTTACTAATCTGCCCTGGACTAATCTGTTGTAAAGGCCTCCACCTTGTGGCTAGCAGTGTAAAACGTGCAGCCTTCCCGAGTTATAAGCATCATTAATTTCCTGTAATTTCAACACTTCAGAAGTCAAGCTGCGCATTTACAGTTGCCTCCTAACTTTGTGAATCCTTAAAGACGTGCATACATGTGAAAGATGGTCGTCTCCCAGGCTCTTCTGAGACTCAGTCCCTGGATTTGTCTGAGTAACTAAAATATGGTGTGCAGTGTAAGTGAGGTGTGCTAAAGCTCTACACCACCCTGTGCAGCAAAGCCAAATTTTCGGGCTTGCTGCAGTGCAGGGCCAATTAGTTTCACATCTGCTGATTACCCTAAAACAGCAGAGTGTAACTGAGGTGCTGTGAGATTTGCGAGCCCTTATCTCTAGGCTGACATGCACAAAGTAAACATCCTGTGTTTAAGTTTGAGCTGGTAATTAGAAAAGCTGTTTGTAAGCATATTGGATCCAGTAAAAGACAATACACAAGCTGTTTATAAAGTATACCAATGAATTCACTTCTCGCAGTGGATCCTGAGTGAAAAATTTTGCACAAAATGAGAACCCATCTATACAGAAATTGTCACCAGCATAGCTAACCCTGTTTCACATGGATTCCCTTAGGGTGTCTATGTGGCTGCAGCAGGTGGGCACAGATGCCTGCATTCACACTGAGAGGTTGCTGAAGCAGAGGTTATTTCCAGGGTGGTGTGTGTGAAGCTGTCCATAGAGAACTCTGTCTTCAAGGAACCTGGTGTTAGGGACAACGTCTGCCATCACGTGCCTGTTCTGCAGAGATCAGGATAAGAAAGAGTTCAGATAGGGCAATACCAGTTTGCTTAATGGCAAGCCATGTCACAAGAGTGTTCAGAGTTGGCAGGTCATTCACCCTTGTAAGAAAATAAAAATATCCATCATATCATGTGAAGCAACCTCTTCTTGACTTCCTGTTTGGTGGCATAGGTCACTTACCACTAGTAGGATTTAGAAGCCATTATTGTGACACTTGGATTTTTATTTTGTCACTAAATGCCCATGAAGGATGCCATAAAAGACAATAGTGTCAGATAGACCTAGGCTTTTATCTCTGCCTGTGTCATATGGAATACCTTATTTGTGCTGGTAGGCTTTTGTTCAAGATTGCCTTGTATTGATCTTTGCTAATCTTTAACGGGTGCCTTTTAGGGGCAAAGAAATCAGCGGCTATAAGAGAGGCTCTGTCTTCAAAGGCAGAATATCATTTCACGTCAGCCTTTGCTGTGGTCATTTCTACTGAGCACCAAAAGATGCACTGCAGAGTTGGTGCCAGTTGCACACCTGCAAACAGGAAGAAATTCTTGTGTTTAATGGACAAGGCAGTGCTGTTCATAAGCACTGGATTGCACTCAGTGTGCAATGAAATGGCACTGCCTGGAAGCTCAGCTGAACTTTTTGCTGAAAAATGTCACTGATATTTCTAGAGCTTGACATTTGGAGTCTCCAGGCACAATGTGCACATCCAGCAGGGATTCAGTTCTCTGTCTTGTTTCTAAATGAGATTAAAATGAATAGGGGGATGCTGTTTGCATTCCTGTGCATTGTTCTGTGAGCATTTCTTCTCCTTTGGCAGAACTTTCCCTCTGGGGCCAGCAACGGGACCCGAGGGAATGGCATGGAGCTGTGACGGGAGCGTCAGGCTGGGTGTTAGGGAAAGGTTCTGCACTGAGAGGTGGTCGGGCACTGGGACAGGCTGCCCAGGGCAGTGGTCACAGCACTGAGCTGCCGGAGTTCAAGGAGCATTTGGACAATGCTCTCAGACACAGGGTCTGATTTTTGGGTGGTCCTGTATAAAGCCAGGAGTTGGACTGGATGATCATGGTGGGTCCCTTCCAGCTCCATGTATTTGATGGTTCTATGATTCTGTGAACTATGGAGATATCAGTCTGGACCAGCTGTGCTATGTGATCCTGTGTCTGTACCCAATTAGGCACCACATAAATGCAAATAAGAACTGCACATCATCAGTTGTGGAAAAGAAAACTGTGGTGGGGCAAAGGGAAGAACACTGAGGAAAATACCTGAGATGGCAGAAAAGAGCTATGATACAGCACAGATTTTGTATATGGTTGCTGGTTAAGAGATGGCACTGGAAACTGCTTGTAGAAACTTTTTGACTGCAAATGGGTGAGCAAGTTATAATTCCTGATGCAAGGACAGTAGCAACTCTGGTAGCATAAAGGAATTACTCAGGATTCAAGTTGTCTTATCATATGCTTAATAGCATAATATATAAGATCAAGAAAAGACATAAATGTAACTAAGTCTCTAGACACCTTCACAAAACAAAAGATGTTAAAATAAAAACTCTAACTGTGAGAAACAGTAACTTGAAGGACTGAAGGAAGCCCTCCAGAAAGGCTGCAGAGAAGCTCTGATCACAATAAAATTCATAATCTGTGTCACTACCCCTGGTGTTATTAATCAGGAGTAAATTTAATCTCAGCACTCAAGAAATACAACTGAAAAATCTGCAGCGTGACATTCACAATATGAAGTTTTTAAAGTGTAAAGGTCTTGAAAGTCTTCACAACAATTCAGGAAGATGGGGCAAGTAGAGTATGGGGTTCACAGATGGTTTAAATTTATCAGCATTTAAACCATGTCGCTTAGATAAATAAGAAATAAATAAAAAGGCAGAGCCTATTAGCTAGAGCTACTTTCCTTAAAAATAAAATGCTTTTTTTACTGTTAAAATTCACCTGAGTTTAGACAAAATGTAGCTGATAGCCATATAAAGGATGTTTTCCCTCAACTTCTGCTAGTCTTCAAGTTCTGGAGAGGAGATAGAGACTACATTACTGACTGGATTCTAAACCTCATGGAAAAGTATTAGTGGGCACAGAGAGGGGTTGAAAGAAGTTGCTCTGCCAGCCTACCTATGGCCTCAAGCAGCAGTCCTGCTGGTCTAGTCCTACGTTTTGTGTGACAATGTACCTGGCATCATAGTCAATGGATTCAGAAAACCTCATGATGGAAATTCAGTGCATGGTTAGGAGACATGAAGAAGTTTAGCTGACTACATCTCATCTGCCAGGTAGACTCATGCGCTCCCTCACACTGAGTCACAGCTTATTCTGGTTATGATCACACTGGCTGTATAAAAGGCAACGGTCTGATCCGAAGATGGCTGAAAAGCAAATGGAAGAAGCCCGTTCATCTCAGTGAGCATCAGTCCAGGCCAATGATGAGTTACAATTTCTATTTAGCTGTGATCAGGATTATTTCTGAACCCTTTCTGCATAGCAGACAATCTTTGGTCTTCAGATGTTTAGTCCTAGGAACTTGAAACCAGTAGGTAAATCCTACCTGAGAGACACGTGGCAAGAGAGGAGCATTTAAATAGGAATTTGTCTTTTTAAGCGTAGCCATGGTAATTTGCTTACAAGCACTCAGAAAAATTTCTCGGTTAGAGGCCAGCAGCTGTCATTGCAGGAACAATTAGTTCTCCAGCTCAGCCAATGTTAGTTATTCATGATGTAAACTTATAAAGATGGGGTTCTTTAGAAAAGCCTTGTCATCAAGTTATACAAAATAAGGAGAAAACACAGCTAACTCTTTTGGACCAGAGACAAACCACAGGCAATGACCAAATGACTTGATGCTTTGCTGAGCTAGAGTAGAACAGGCTTGCTTTTCTCACATGCTGCTGTGTTTTGGCTTCAAACTAAATTTCTCTCTTGCAAGTTAGTCTTCATAAGAAAAGTCTAGCCTGTGATATGGCACCTGCAAATCTTATCTTAAACCATGGACTTGAAGCAGTGTCAACATGCACTGCCATACTATGATAGCAGCTGAGGGATCCGGCAACTGTATTAAAAGTGTTGCTGCTGGTTTCTCTGCTGCTGTCTTGTGGTTTCATTTGCCATGCTGCTCCAGAGGCATCCCAGTACCCATGTAGGACCTCATTTTATGCCTGCTGTGGTTGCAGACAAGCCACTTGGCTGTGGTACGCTTTTTGTAAGGTAAAGCCAAAGAGCCTACAAGGGCCGTGTACAAGTCCAGCTGCGTTTGTGGGTATTTGTGCATACAATTAGATTTTATTGAGTCTCAGTATATGAGCTTGAAATCTTGCCATCAAAAATCAGTTTGTAACTCCTCAGATAACTTCTGCTTTTAGTTAGCATGGAAGCACTGTACAGACAGAGATTTTTAGGGGCACCAGGGTCAGAGTTCAGTCCTGTCAGATGCAGGAGCTGGCAAAGCATGCGGAGAGTGGAAGAAATGGAGGGAAGAGCTGACCCAGGACAGCTCTTGGCTGCTCTGAGAAATTTGGCTCCTTGCTCCCACACGCAGCATCCTTGCGAGTGGCTATGGCTGGAACCCAAAGGCAGGGTGTGGCAGCTAAGCAACCCTCATTCTGAGGGAGCTTTATGTGAGGCCTCCTCTTTCAGTTCTTACCAAGGCAATACCACCACCCCTCTCTCCAAATCCTTCCCATAGTCTCTCTGAAGGACTACCAGTCCCACAGTGGGACAGGCTTTTGCGTCCTGATCTCTGGAGTGGCAAAAAGAGGAAAAACAAACCACCAGCAGCAAAACACTTTCTCATACTGACAGGTTTTATGGCTTTGCATAGAATCATAGAGTCATAGAATATCCCAAGTTGGAAGGGACCCACAAGGATCATCGAGTCCAACTCCTGGCACCACACAGCTCTACCCAAAAATTTAGACCATATGACTGAGAGCACGGTCCAAATGCTTCTTAAACTCTGACAGGCTTGGTGCTGTGACTGTGTTCCTGGGGAGCCTGCTCCAGTGTGCGACCACCCTCTTGGTGAAGAACCTTTTTCTGATATCCAGCCTGAACCTCCCCTGTTGCAGCTTGACACCATTCCCTCGGGTCCTATCGCTGGTGATTCAGGAGAATAGGTCAGCGCCTGCCCCTCCACGCCCCCTTGCGAGGAAGTTGCGATGGGGTCTCTGCTCAGCCTCATCTTTTCCAGGCTGAACAGGCCAAGTGACCCCTGATGCTCCTCATATGGGGAGGCCCTTCACCATCTTTGCCCTCCAGGCCCTTTGCATCCTCTAGGCCCTTCACCATCTTTGTAGCCCTTCTCTGGACACTCTCCAACAGTTTCACATCCTTTTTGTGCTGTGGTGCCCAGAACTGCACACAGTACTCTAGGTGAGGCCGCACCAGCGCAGAGCAGAACAGGACAATCACTTCCCTTGACCGACTAGCAATGCCATGCTTGATTGCTTTTTACATGTTTAGTTGCTAAACACAGTATGTGATACCCTGCTTTCTTTTCTGTCCTTGCTTGTTCAAAGAATTGTGTTGTGAAAAAACACTAGATTCTTCTACAGTTGCATATGGGTGAAAACTTCTAGATAATGCAGTCTGATCTCAATATGTCATCGACTATTCATATTAAATTAGATGCCCATATATGCTCTTTGTTTGAGTCTGTTGCCCATAATGAATATATATTTCAACTAATTAAATCATATTTGATAAACTAGCTGGGAGAAATAGGATGGTTTTTAATTTAAATGTAGTTAGATCAACTTTTGCTGGAAAGCTTGCTTTAAATGGCTCTTGAAAACTGAAATAGCACGAATCTAACAAGGACAGTTGTGTATATATGTTGTAGCACCCCAGTGAAGATACTGCATGGTACCTGTAGTGCATGAACAATCAAGAACATGAAATGATACCTGAAAATATGTCAGAAAATGGGTTGTATATAGAGAAACCTGTGGCTTGTGGTCTCCAGCTTTTGCAGCTGGAGGACTGTACATGTATTTTTTGTTCAACGAGACATTTCTCCTGCTTCCTGTAGTGCCTGAAGAAGTGAAACTGAGTGGCAGGACATATTTGTGGTTGGAGACAGTTGGCCACTACCTGGCCAGTGGCATATACAGAAATTGTAGGAAATATTAAAATTGAAGTTTTTCATCTGACAAAGGAAAATAAATAATACCCCTAATAAGAGGGACCCGACCACTCAGCTTGCTCAGTGGATTCAAGGAGGTGAGTTGAAGGGCTGTGTGCTTGGATGTCCCGCTGTGCTCTGGATGGTGCTGTCAGCGCTGGGCTGAGTGCCTCACCCCATGTTTACCTCAGCATCCTCATGGGGTGCGGGCCAGGCTCGTTCATCTGGTGTCCGCTCCTCAGTGACCAAAGAGCAGCTGCAAGCAGAGCGGAATCTGTCCCCGTGCTGGTGTGTGACGTTATGCTCTTCCTGCCTGGCACCAGCAGCTCCTTGTGCTGTGGCCGCCACGTGGCCCACTGCGCCCTGCTCTGCCCAGGTCAGCTTCTTGAATCCGCTCAGGAAAGAACTGAGATGGTCGTTTCTAGAGCAGTGAGTGCTCTTGGAAATGCCCAAGCTGTTTTGGTTGAGCAGTGACAAAATTAAGCTCAAAGTGGACGTTTTATATGGAAAGTTCTGGACCAGGCCATTCGTCGAAAAAAAATGTGGAGGCCCGGAAACAGGGTTGTAATGGAAACTGCCAAGTAACTTGATAAACGATGAATTATCTCCGCCACTTTTGGGTAACAACTCTATTTTATAAGGGGAAGCCTTTTTATCCCCTTTTCTATGAAAGGCTTTTTATTCTTATTATGGATAAAATTCTTATATAAGTCACCTCCGAAATGATCTGCCTGACAGAAATCTCCCATTTCTCAGTAGAAGGAGCACCAGACTATAAGGAGAGAAGTGCTGTGAAAAACACTTCAAATGTTAAGAATATCTCCGTTACTCTGATAAAGTGTGACTGTGGAGAATATAATCCATGTTGGTAGTAAAACTAGCTCTTCGGCTATTCAGAGGTTTTGGAAAGTTATACTTGGTAACTATTGGTGAGGTGCTAACTTATAGTCTGGCAGGATTTTAAAGGGCACATTGGTCTTTATGGGCTTAAATGTAAAGACTGAAACTACAGACTAAAAAAACACTCAAAAAATGATGAACTTATAAACTGGGTGAACTTGGTTTCTTCAAATGCCAGGAAAACACACTTCACATGCCTGATGTTAGTTAGTGCTGTCTTGGTGGAGAAATTTAAAGCAGGATATTTAATAATGTGAGAAATACTTAAATCAGCCAAGTCTATACAAAAATAAAATAAATTGAGATCGGAACTGTGAGCTAATTCTTGTAACACTTTCATGGGGATGAGGATAGGTGGTGGGAGAAATGCCACACAGCTTTCATCATAGGCTTAGCCTGCATAGACAGATGCAGGAAAATTGGACTTTTTTCTAAGCAAAATACATTCTTGATAAGCTTAAGTGGAGCAAAGCATATACTTTGCAGTCAGGTAAAGTCCTTGGTGACTGGAAAAAAAGGAAACATCACTTCCATTTTTAAAAATAGTAGAAAGGAAGACCTGGGAAACTACAGACCAGCGAGCCTTACCTCTGTGCCTGGAAAGATCATGCAACAGGTCCTCCTGGAAGCAATGTCAAAGCTCATGCAGAACAATGAGGTGATCTAAGACAGCCAGCATGGAGCAGCCCTCCTAGGAAGAAAGCCTGAGAGAGCTGGGGATGTTCACTCAGGAGAAGAGGAGGCTTTGTGGTGACCTCAATGCAGATTTTCAGTACTTAAAGGGGGCTTATAAAAAAGATGGAGAGAAACTTTCAGCTTGGGCAGATGATGATAGGACAAGGGGATTGGCTTTAAACTAAAAGAGGGGAGATTTAGATTAGAGGTTAGGAGGAAATTCTTCGCTGTAGTAGTGAGGCACTGGCACAGCTTGCACAGAGAGGCTGTGGATTCCCCTTCCCTGGAGGTGTTCAAGGCCACATTGGATGAGGCCTTGAGCAACCTGATCCAGTGGGTGGTGTCCCTGCCTAGGGCAGGGGGATTGGAACAAGATGATCTTTAAGGTTTCTCCTAACCCAAACCGTTCTATGATATGATAATGATTCTATAAACTCTGGAGAACTTAAACATTTATTTTCTTATTGTCTTTGTTAAGCAAATGACATGAATTCCCAAACTCATTTGTTGTTTAAGGGAGTAGTTTTATTTCATAATTTATGCTCGAGGAACACTCTCTCTCTTTCAGTACAGCTTTGTTAGAATACAGCTACAGGGCAGCTCTGTGAAGTGGGAGGCCTTTCTGCCAGCAAGTGTTAATATGATGCTCTATGCTAATTAGCTCCTCTGAGAAATTAAGAATAGAAGACCATTCAGAGGCATGAGGTGCAGTAATTAAGCTCATGGGCTGCAAGATTGCAAACTGCATTCCACAGGATAGCTCCTGGTATGAGAGGAATGGGATGCTTTTTGATGTTATCCGTTATTTAAGTATCTATCAGTGACTCCAAAATGAGCTTCAGTCTGTAGACCAAAGTGGCCATGCAGCTGTCCTTTGTAACAGGGGATGATGATACCTGAAATAATTTCGTCTACTTTCAGGAGCTTATTTTGGTTGTCAGCCAGGACGTATTGCTGCTTGTCTGAAAGATAAGATAGCAGAGCTACATTGCTAGATTGCATAAAGTATTAGAACTGCATAAAATACCTCATCTAAGATATTCTTCAATGTGTATGAATTGATTATAATATTAAGATAATCAAGAATAGTTCTTCATACTGATAGTTGCTGTTTGCATACTATAGACTATAGTGTAATGGAAGTTTTGTAGTTTTTCAGAATTTCAGAAGCCCACTATAATTAACCCCAAAGTATTAATAAGACAACATAAAACTACTCATAACTGCTAGATTTACTCTGGCCAAATTAATTAAATGAATCATTTCTGGTCCAGTTTTGAAAAAGAATGCTCTATTTTTTTTCCCTAAAATGTCAGAAGTACGCTTTTTGAATTCTCTTATCACTAGAATCAGTCTGTCCAACTAAGCTTACTCTCCAGAAAACTTTTCCTGTAGAAGAGACCAGTGTAACTGCTATGTACAAAACATTTGTTCTTGTGTGTTTGTGGGAAATTCTGCTTATAATTTAAGGTTGATTTCAACCTTAACTATGAAAAAATCATATATTATTCTCTATCTTTATTAAAAATAAGAATAAAAATGTATACTTTTCTGTAATCCAGGTTTGAAACATTTCGTTCTGATTTACCAGTAGAGGGAGATGGTGTTCTTGAAGCTCAATCTAAACTTGTTACTGTTATTTTCATAATACTGTATGGTTGCCTAATTGTTTGTAAACTCTTTTGAAAATCCTGACTTGAAATTCTTGAGGATAAACTAACTTTCAATGATTAAACAAACAAACAAACAAACAAACTGTATAATAGCACTGTAGGAGTTCAATGAAAATTCCTGCATCCAGCAGGCAATTAGTCGAGTGGTGAAAGCAGTCAAAGTGCTGTAACATGATCACCTCTAGCTGGCTCCATCGCGTTAGCTCTCTATGCATGTGAGCTAATGGAAGGTTTGTGAGTGTGATTTAATGTACACACATGGGCATTTCTTAGGGGAATCAAACGGGTGACTTGGAAGGTGATTCTTCTCATTGACACAGGCATCTGTACAGAATTATATTGCGTACCTCTCATGTGGTGATCTCTGCTTTCTCTTACAGCTGCAGAGCAACAGCCCCATAGTTCTGTATGGAAACCTAGCACCTATATTGCTGGAAAGGTTGTTTCAAATAGGACGTTCAGGCAGCAGTTTTGAAATCCTTTCTGAAATCCCAACTCAAAAGCTTAGAAGGGAAGAGATCCACATGTGAAGCAGTGGTCATGCACGCAGTTGTGCAGGACTCGCCGTACGGGCGGCAGTCACCAGGCTTAGCACCAGTTCCTGCTGTCTCTGAACCCATCACCTCCAGCTCCCTTCCTTAGCAGTCAGCTGAGGCCCAGCCACCACTCATGATACTGATCTGATCTCAAATATAGGTTAGAAGGAAGTATATTCCCTAGGAGCTCTTCAGACACAGTGTAGATGACTCTATACCTGACAACATTTAGCCTGCAATTATAAAACAGAAGTGGTTGTGAGAATGGGTTCTTTTTAGTCAATGGAATTCCAATAATACGTTTTGTAAACTACAAGAAAAAGTTTATTATTTGGTGGTAGAAACTAAGCTATAATACCTTTTAAAAGATATTAGCAAATCTGATGCAACTTTGCAATAGGAAAATAAATACTGAAATACAGAGTATTTGCACTTTCAAGGCTCTCTCTACAGCAAATAACGTGTGTTTTGTATTTGCTGGTGTTTCCCTTCCTGCAAATATTCAGGGGAGAAAGAGATGCATAATCCTCTTTTAGTGCCAAAGAATCTTGTGGAACAGAGGAAGGAGAAACATGTTCTTATGTGAAATTCAAAGCTGTTTGCTCACTATTTCTGCTACAGATCTCCTGCATGGCCTTCAGCAAGCCAATTAGTCCTTCTCTGCTTTTGCTCCTCATTTGTAAGATGGGAATTAACAGTTCAAAGTTACAGATTTTATAAGGACATGTTGATTAGTTATGCATTTGTATTTTGTGCTCATAAGTGCTTAGGCTGTAGTGCAGGAAACAAAGATCAATAAGTAGATCAAGATTGCCTTACCCACTAGGTACAGGCCCCATATTTGATTCATCTGTTTCTCCATCCTTCGTTTTGTTTACTGTTTTCTCTTTTCCAAGGAAGTAGCACAGCAGGTCCTAGCTTGGTCCTACTCTTGATACATTTTCACATTAATAAAAGCAGCAAGCCAGAGACAAAACTTTTGGCTCCTCACTTCTATGTCTTGATCACAGGATGACCTGTTTTACACAGCAAATGTTTTATAACCAAAAGGAAAGTGATTTCATCTTGCAGATGAGAGATAATTCAGTGCTCTTGAAGTGTGAAACGACCCTTTGGCTGAAGCACACGGTTTATTAAACAAACTACTCCAGTTGCTACAGCTACTTACTGCTTGTGTGTAGCTCTTTTTCACTATGTGATATTTTGAAAAGTGTTGAGTTGTGGATCAAACTGACATTTGAGCAAACTTCTGTGGAGCAGAGAAAGGAGATTGAAAATGGCAAAAGATTATCTCTATGTGGCCTCTAGTTTCTTTACAATATAAAACAGCATCTTAAAAATCTGATTTTTACCACCTTTAAATGAGAAGCTAACATCTAGAAATGTTTGCAGAATGCATAGGATTGCTAGCATTCACCTGGCTGCTCTAATGTTGCTTAAAGTTGTCCAGGCCATGAAAAATTCCAACGTTGCTGAATGCAGGTTCAGTTTTAAAAGGCAGCAGTAACTCTAAGATACTGGATGTAGCCAGATGTGTGTGAACAGTTCAAAATACAGTTCTGGATCAAATTTCTGTTTTTTCTGCTGATACCTGCAGGGTAGGAGTAGGGAATACAGCCTGTAGCTTGGTTTCACATTCAGACAAACCTTTTGGAAAAGTGGAGGTTAGAAACTTGCAGTTCTTCAAACTCTGGAATTATCTAATAGTCCATTCAGAGGCATCAATTCCTACAGGCAGGTGATCCTTCTAGAATCCCAGGGTTTGTTTGTTTTCTTAACAAAAGCAGGTGGTTTCTAGTCTTTTTTTTTTTTTTTTTTTTTTTTTTTTTTTGAGAAAACCTACATTATATGATCCCTCTGAATATTCAGAAGACAGAAGTCAAACAAAATTACACAAGTGCCATTTTTATATTGTGGCAGGCTTTGTATTGCTGGTGAATGTAATGCATCTTACAGGAAGATGTGAATCTACTGTGACTAAAACAATAAACATCAGGGTTGTTGGGTATAAATGCTATCTTGTTCAGTCTGGAGAAGAGCATTTAACTGTCGGACAAAATGCCTTGGTCACCCAGAGGAAAGACAAGATGAGTGCTAAAAGCATACTGTCTTCATATGAGGCCAGCCGTGTGGCTTACAAAATAGAAGTCACTAGCTGGAAGGGGTCAATGTTTATTTAATCACTTCTGAGTTTGAACCCTGATCCTGTAATGGCATTCACACAACAAAATCTCCCCCCAGAAGCAGTACTAGGTTCTCTGTACATAAATGTGAAGATTTACATATAGCCACAGGTTCACCTGTCTGTCCTTCCTCTTTTCTGCTCCTTATTTATCTTTTGTTACAGAGCTGTTAGCAGCAGCCTTACCTGGTTGCAGATTCCTTGGCATACCTGCTAATTCCTTTTCCTCTTCTAGGATGGCATCTTAACCTTGACCCAGCCAAATGAAGCATAAGTTCTGCCTGCACGCTACTTCAAAGCTCAGAATTTGAGACCTAAAACATTGTTTTCAGTTTTGGAGTAGTGAATGTCTTTGACAAATAACGAAGTTACACTACTCATGTGCACGACTGCAGTGTGAATATACATAAAATACAAAGACAGGACTAAAGACTGGCTGAGAAAACACTGTCTATGAACTGGAGTGCTCTTGCTATACAATACGTATATTTCTCACAGAGATAGCCAAAGTGAGATACCCAAAACAAACAGCAAAGGTTTCCTACTTTTCCACAAGAATTATCAAAGTCCAAACAAAGCAAAAATAAAAAAACGGGGTGGGGGAGCGGGACGACTTGGAGGAGGAGTTGGAGTAAAACTTTTTAATGTGCGTGGAGATGCAGAGAAACTTGTGTCATATGTCTGTGACAAAACAGCCCAAAGTATCTGGTATACGTGCAGAGTCTGCTGACCAGCAAAGAGGTGTCGTGAGAAAGAGCTCTGTAGGCGCAGCCTGCTGAGAGTGGTCCATGGGATCCAAGGAGGAGAATCTGTTTTGGTATCAGCAGTTTGCTCTGTAATTAGAGAGTAGCACCAGCTTTAAAAACAATCATTCAGATATTCTCCTTCAGATGGAAACTTCAGTTTTTGAAGTGGACGGTTGTTTACTGTGAACTGGACTGAAACCAGCAACTCCGTCTTTGTTAGCAGCCATTAGACAGTAACATATTTTAGCTGCATATTACAAAATGGAGCAGATTAAGACAAAGGCCCAAAGGGTGAAATGTACTTTATTTCCTTCCCAGTCTTCTGAACTAATATATTTTCCCCACAGTGTACAAATTTTATATTTTTTATATTTGAGACAAGCTAGGAAGAAGGGAGTTAAATTGCTTAACTCTTTATTCCACTTCTCCTAACAATTTACAGCCATTCATGGCAATTACATAGCCACCGATCAGTCCAGGTGGGTAACGCTTTGCTCACACTCAGAGTGACGTAAGTGTGGGGGGAGGAATGGGGCAGTCACGCTCAACAGAGCCGGGCTGCAGCAGGGTCTCGCTGCGCAAGGGGCACGGGCCTGGCCCCCGCTCAGCTGTGGCTCTGGCACACCGTCACAGCTCTACAGAGGAGCATGGTGACTTTTTTCTATAGATGATTCTTCGGCAAACTATGAAACTAATTTTGTTGGAGAAGGAAAAAAAAAATCATTTCTCTTGCTACAGGGCTTTCTTCCTGCAAATTTCAAAGGTCTGCTGTGAATAATAGTGTTAGAGCTTCCAAGCTACAAGAATATTTTATAGTGGAAAGTGTTAGGCAACCAAAATAAATACCAGTTCCCACTGTTACAAAGTAAGATTTATTATTCTTTATGTTGTACCTTAAAACCCGCATTAAATGACATTTTTTTGAGAAGTGGCACAATGTGTCAAAGAGTTGCTTTCTTCATAGGGACACTACCTTGGTTTGTTCTAGCTTGTTTACATTTAAATGAGAAATAATTTAAGACAGAAAGAACATGAGAGCTTTCTTTGTCAGGAAAACTGTAACAGGAATTCATCTTCACAAAGGACTAAACAAAATCCTTAAATCCAAGTGCTTCCAGTCTCCAGGGTGTTCAAAATACATATTCCTACTTCATGGCTTGAATGTGTCTCTACTTACAAGATTTGTGAATATTTTGACAAACCTGGTCCGAGTTTTCTGGTAGGAAAGTTACAGATGAGGCAAGTTTTCCGTGGTTTGGGGTTTTATGGCGAATGCGTTGCACAGCTCTGGTTATGTGCTTCCTTCTCATGACATCAGTGCTGAAGGGGAGAAAGAATGTAAACATCTGTTTTTTATAATTCAATTCCAGGCTTATAACTTGATTAGGATAAGCAATGTTTCAACGTGATTAATTTTCCAGTCACAATATGATGGTTTGAGCGCGCAGTTTTATCACCAATTTCAAGATCTGTAGAGGCAGATTCTGCTAATGAGGCAGATTCTGCTGCATCGCCCAACCTTCCCAGCTGCATCAAATGCGGCTGACCAGAACCCGCTTGCCTCATCCCACCAAAAACCAAGGATGCAATTTTCCTCCCGCTTGGCAACTACAGCCAGGTGATGCAGCTCACCTGGGAGCGCGATGGCCTCCACCGGTGGGTGGTAAGGCCAGGACCCCGTTCCGCTCCGCTTTCTGGAGGCACTGGGTTGGATCAGATTTTCAAGAGGTATTCAAGGCACTTAGGATGGGATTTTCAAGACGTATTTATGCGTCTGCTGGGATGCATCTAAGTATCTCTGAAAAACCTGCCCTTGAATCGAGTATGCTGCCTGTGGGCTGCAGAGCAGGCGGGAAGCACCGCGCCGCCCGCTTGCTTTCCCTTGCCGCCTGCTCTCCGGGCTGCGGGCAAACGGTGCCTGCAGCTTCTCTGTCCCCCCTCAGCAGCACCTCACAGGAGCAGGGGAAGATTCGGTCTGGGAGGGACCGGGGCTCCGGCCTGCACCTTTCAGGTAGCGCTTGTGGAGGCGAGAGGCGGCGGCGCAGGAGGAGCGGCCCGAGGTGCTCAGCGCCCCGGGGCTCCCCTCCGCTCCCCGACAGGTGCCGGCGCGGCCCCGGCCCCTCAGCCTCGGCCGCCGGCGGTCGCCCCGAGCGGGGGCCCTGGGCTGAGGGAGGCGGGGCCGGGCGGCGCCGCCGCCGGGGCTCCCTGCGGCGCGGCAGCTCCCGCAGCCCGCGGCATGGCCGGGGCTCTGCCTTCTCCCTCGGGGCGGCGCTGCCCCGGTCCCGGCCCCAGCCCCAGCCCCGGCCCCGGCCCTGCCCGATAAGAAAGGCGGAGCGGGACCGCGGCGGCGCGCAGACAAAAGCCGCGGCGTTTCCTGCGCTCCGCGCTGAGGGGAGCCGGGCGGGCGGCGGAACATGGCTCTCGGCGGGGCGCGGGCGGCGGGGCCGGGCTCCCTCCTGCTGCTGCTGCTCGCCCTCTGCCCCCGCGCTAAGCCCGAGCCCGGCGCCGAGGCGGTTCCCGAGGGAGCCTCCACCCTGACCTTCGTGTTCGATGTCACCGGCTCCATGTACGACGACTTGGTGCAAGTCATCGAAGGGGCGTCGAAGATCCTGGAGACGTCGCTGAAGCGACCCAAGAGGCCGCTGTACAACTTCGCCCTGGTGCCCTTCCACGACCCAGGTGAGGGCTCGCCCCGGGCCCCGCTGGGGGAGGGACGCGGCGCCCCAGAGCGGGGAGCCGGCAGCGGGGCGGCCGCCGGGGGGCTCCTCTCAGCCGCCCCCGGGACGCGGCCGGGCGCCCCCTGCGGGCCCCCTGCGGGCCCCCTGCCCCTCGTCTCTCGCTCGGCGCCCGCGGGCCCACCTTTGTCTCCCTGCCGCAGCTGTTTCCCGTTGCCGTCCTTCTCCCCGGCCGTCTGCCTCCCTCCTTGTCACAGCCCTGAAACCAGAACGGGATGCCCCAGCCTGGTGATGCCTGCGCTACCCGGCGCCGCAAACGCCTGCTTTTTCTTAGGAAAATAAATCGGAGAAGGATGGGGCGTAAAGGCCCTTGAAAGTAGCTTTTCTGGTGCTAGTTTCTATGGGATTCTGCAGGATATTCCCGAGGTCGGTGCTTAAGGGTTTGTTTTTTTGCAGGAATGTCATCAAAACCAGGCACCCCTCTTGTTTCTCCCCAGCCACGGACGCTTCTGCCTGCAAAGCATTTGTTTGCCGTTGTTACCAGTATCTTAATCGAATTGCTTGGAAAACTAGGGAAAAACTTTCATTTTTTCCTGTTTTGTTACCCATAAGCTTGCATAGGTTCTCTCTCTTTTAATGAAGAGCCTGTCTTTGTTGTATCAGAAAAACATCCATTTATGTATCTCACTATTTTCACCTTTGATGTCACATCTTTTTCTCTTGTGTTTTTGTTTTTTTATGAGACAAAGCTGTGTGGAACATAAAGCATGCCATGCCACAGATGCGAGCAAGAGGGGAGAGGATTTGTGGCAGTCGCACCCAGAACTCTTTTCTGCCCCGCTGGAAATCCAAGCTAGCGGTTCTCCCTGGAGCTCTTTCTCCCTGGGATGGGGCAGAAGACCACCGTGGTGTTTTTTTTTTTTCCTTTTCTCTCCATGATTTTACATCTTTACATCTACATTTTATCACTCTACATTTACTCTTTACATCTTCCCTTTCTGCTCACTGAAGTGGTTCATTATGAGGGTTGCTAACCCACTTTGGATATCTGGATATCAGGGCTTGGATATCTGCACCAACCCTGAGAGCCAGAAGATGGCCTTGTGTGATGTGATTTTAGTTTGTGAGCCTATTTGCGTGGTCCTTTATTCTCAACTCTTGTGCATTTGTGTAGAAAAAAACTTGCAGCCTTGGTGTCACTGATACTTCCAGTGCTTAGCTCTCATCACAGGTCAGCTTCAAATCCCTTGTTACAGTCACTTTCCCCCACCCCCCCCCACCCCCTTCATGCCACATGTGTTTGTTTCCTCATTTGGTCTTCTCTTTGGCTGGTTTCTCCATTTAATTCCTTTCATCCCTGATCCCCCTGCTTCCACTGTCTCTCTGGGTCTTTGTGTCTGTTACAGCCAGAGCCCTGTAACCACGCTTTCCTGTGCCACCACGGCCTTGCTCCCTGCATCCCTTGCTGCCGCTTCCTCTCCTTGCTTCACGTCTCTTCCCCTCGCAGGCTCCTTGTTCTCCTGCTCCGTTTGCTCTCTTTCCCCAGGAGATCCCTTTCCTCGGCAGGTTGCATCCAGCAGAGCAGCTGAAACTTTGGTCCGCAGGGAGCTGAGCGGAGAGAAGGACAGTTCTTGTCAGCGATCTGTGTTGCTGTCTCCTGTTAGGGAAGCCCAGCTTCCTCACGCAGCCAGGGGGGCATGCTTCTCACTGTCATGGGTGGCTTGTTAGGTCTTAATGTGGTTTGAAGGGTGCTTAAGTTTAAACTTTACTTTGTCTTGACTTCTGAAAATTATTTCTGTATGTCTTTCTTAGCGTTAGTAGGACACACCACAGGCTGGTGTCTTGAACTTTATGGACGTAGCTGCTGCTAATCTGGTATCTTGCATCTACTGATGACCAAATCTAGATTCTTAAAAATAAAATGAAGGAAATAGTGTTGCGACCAGCTCCTTAACACCTTCTGTGAACCTAGAGGAAGTAAATTTTCAGAAAAATCTTTAAAAAAATATATCAAATAAAAAATTAAAACTGAAGTTGCTTGGCTTGTATTTCGGTGTCCAATTCACTTACCTAGTGTCGTTCAGTCTGATGGCAGCTCACCTAAACTGATGAGCATGGGATTTCTTTTATTTTCCCCCAAGTTGTCTGCTTATTTGCACAACTGGATGATTTCTTTTTGCTTCTTCAGAAAAAAGCTTTGTACACAGCTGTCCCACAGACAAGCTTTCTTGATGTTTCTGTGAGGTAGCGTGGCCCAGAAGCGAATGGGGCTCTAGGAGGAGCACAACGTGCAGCTGAACCTCAGCTCCATGGAGCTTCTGGTTTGTACAAGGCTATCCTGATCCAGACATGCTGTTAGCTGATGGGTAATTACAAACATAACTCCATTGGTCTCATCATTGATGTTGCACCCCGTGCCCTGTTCAGGGCCGGGGCAGTCTCTCTGCAGACCTGCTTGGTTGCTGCTGGCTGCAGGCACAGCTCAAGTGCTTTCAGACCAGCCTCAGGACAGACAGATTTCTGGTGAAAAGAGAAGAGGATTCATCAAAACCATGCATTAATCTGTCCGGAAAGAGTATTTGACATTGCACAATGTACATCTGGATTACAAATAATTTGAGTTATGCAGTAAGATATAGCAGGATATTGTGTTGTTACTAAAATGCTGCGTATTGATGCTGCATAGTGATGTGCCATTGCACTGTGGTGGCCTTTGATGGTAGATTTAAATGTAGTGTCATGACCACTGCTGTGGTACTTTGCTAGCACTGTGGTGTCCTGGTAAAGCAGTAATAACTGACAAGTTTATTTTGTTGAAGTGAACCTGAGGTTTTTGGCACAGTGCAGAATTACATCCTACAGAAAAGACTTGTAATGGGTTTCACGTGCTGATGCCACTGAGCCATCTGGTGGTATGCTGAGATCTCCATTTTGGAAAAGCCTTTTGGTTTTGGTTGCCTTGAGTGTGTCAGAATGTGCAATGCCAGCAGATCATAGACATTTTTCTGTTGTGGTTTTTCAATTCTTAAACACTATCACAGAAGTTTTGTAGGTAGTGAAAAGGGCTCTTGACAAAGAAATCTCTTGCCAGACTTGTATTCAATGGGAAAAAATGAAAAAATATCTCCCAAATCAAAGAGAGTTGGCACAGGAAAATACTGTATTGAAGCTAAGGCTTAAGATCACTGAATGCTTTTGTAGTTGCGTGTTGTGGGTCCTGATCTCCTCCTAACTAACTCCCATTGTATCCTGTGGAAACAGAACTGGGCTCGGAACATCTCTATTTAACATCTGTGGCCAGCTTTTCTGTTTTTTCTTTATGCCATTAAGGAATTTTGGAATGGAAAACAAGCCCAAGAGGACACATTCATCCCTAGCATTTTTCTGTAAAGCTAATGGAATTATCCCAGTAATAACTTTGACTCTGCATGATTCAATCAAGCATTCTTCTAGTGTGAATGACTATCTTAAAGACCAAACTCCAGCAGTTTATTTTAATTACAAGTATAATGAAGAGAATAGGGTTGCTTTACACATTTTTTTATATACATAATGTTATGTGATATCATTAAGTTTTGAAGTAACCCACTTCTATAAATGTTGTTGTTCTAATGGGCTAGCCAGAATTTATATACTTTTTTTTTTTTTTTTAGAAATATACAGGAAAACTCTGACTCTTCACTTGTCCCCTTCATCTTGAAGAAAGGTCTTGTTTGAGTTGTATCCTGAATATAAGGTTTTTGGAGACCTGGACTAAGCTGCCAGAGTTTGTTGTGCCTGAGCTTGTGCATAGGAGCATGCACGCAGCAATATTTAATAGAATCACAGAATCATTAAGGTTGGAAAAGACCTTCAAGATCATCTGGTCCAACCATCTCCCTACCACCAATATCACCCACTAAACCATGTCCCTAAGCACCACGTCCAACCTTTCCTTAAACACCCCCAGGGACAGTGACTCCAACAGCTCCCTGGGCAACACATCCCAATGTCTGACTACTCCTTCTGAGAAGAAATTTCTCTTAAGTTCCAATCTAATCCTCCCCTAGCACAACTTGAGGCCATTCCCTCCTGTTCTGTAGCTATCTTTGAGAAGAGGCTGATCCCCAGCTCCCCACAACTTCCTTTCAGGGAATTGAACCGTTCTTGCAGTAGTGTAGCTGTGCGGTTATGTAGACTCTGGGCTTCTAAGTGCACAGGATGATGTTAATGCCACTTAATACTCCTAATGTCTACAGATGTCTGACATGAGCATCTCTTAGCCCTTCTTACAAATAGGACAGGCAATGTATTGCCTATGTGACAAACAGGAAAACCTTCATACTGCTTTGTTCAGATTGGAACAGTATTGAACTTAAGTTATCAACTTAGGGCCACACAATAAATGTACAGGAGGAGTAAAAAAAAAAAAACTTTATTTATTTATTTATTTATCTCTCCTCCTTGGTCCCACTTTGCTTTTCTGAGAGCAAAGCTCTGACTAAAATGGAGTAAGGGCTCATAACTGTGTTTAACTTCATAACCTGTAGTCTCCTTTATTTAGCAGACTTACAGTGCCGTTGCTGTAAAAAAGGTTAGGTTGCTAGACCACGTCCTAACTTGGGAGAAGTTCAGAAGGCCATAGGGAGGTCCTGAGAGCTTTCATTTTTGTACATTTGATGGTTTTTTTTAGACGTTATAAAGAAGAAGAAATATTTTTTTTTTCCCCCAGAGGAGAAAAAGAAAACATTAAAACCAGGCCATTAGAGGTATTAAAATATTTCATAATGATACAAAAAGTATGGCTGTTAGGCCACATGGGCAACAGAGGGAGATGAGAGGC
This sequence comes from Oxyura jamaicensis, assembly GCF_011077185.1. Classification (NCBI taxonomy): domain Eukaryota; kingdom Metazoa; phylum Chordata; class Aves; order Anseriformes; family Anatidae; genus Oxyura; species Oxyura jamaicensis. The sequence continues at coordinate 14,981,633 of NC_048900.1, read as the reverse complement.
TGTGGGTGAAAACAGAGGAGTGCAGGCTTTCCTTCATGGCTTTCCTTCTGCCCTGAGGAAGATGCATGTGAGTGATGGAAAGCAAACTATTCTGGCTGTAGCCTCTGCCCCTGCCCAGCTGGAGCTGCTCGTGTGCCTTCCCTGCGACCTGTCTGGCCTCAGCCAGCATGGCGCAGCTCCAAGTCTTGGGGCAAGCAGTGTCCTCCAGCCCCGTGGACCTCCTGCAGCAAGCTTTTGAGAGTCTCACCAGCCGCCCAGCCCTCGCCCTTGGGCACTCTTCTGCCCCTTGTGTCAGCCTTGGGGTTGATGGGTGGCCGTTAACATTTTCAAGCAAAGCCCGAATGTATAGAAATCAGTTGTAGAAAACCTTCTCCTATTCAGGAAAAGTTGATTTGTCAATCTGGAAAAACCTGAAGAAGGAAGAGGTCATCTGTGGGGTTCCCTCTGTGGTGAATGGAATTAAATCCGGCTGGAGGCCGGTCACTAGTGGTGTCCTCCAGGGCTCTCAGTGCTAGGGCCAGTTCTCTTCAATATCTTTATCGATGATCTGGATGAGGGGATTGAGTGCACCCTCAGTAAGTTTGCAGGTGACACCAAGTTAGGCATGAATGTTGAGCTGCTCGATGGTAAGAGGGCTCTGCAGAGGGGTCTGGACAGGCTGGACCGATGGGCCGAGGCCAACTCTATGAGGTTCAACAAGGCCAAGTGCCGAGTCCAGCATCTGGGGCACAACAACCCCAAGCAGTGCTACAGGCTGGGGGAAGAGTGGCTGGAAAGCTGCCTGTCAGAAAGGGACCTGGGGATATTGGTTGGTAGCTGGCTGAATATGAGCGGGTGGTGTGCTCAGGTGGCCAAGAAAACCAACGGCATCCTGGCTTGGATCAGGAACAGTGCAGCCAGCAGGACCAGGGAAGTGATTGTCCCTCTGTACTTGTCTCTGGTGAGGCTGTACCTTGAATGTGTGTTCAGTTTTGGGCCCCTCACTAAAAGAAGGACATTGAGGCTCTGGAACATGTCCAGAGAAGGGCTACAAAGCTGGTGAAGGGCCTGGAGAACAAATCTTGTGAGGAATGGCTGAGGGAACTGGGGATGTTTAGCCTGGAGAGGAGGAGGCTCATGGAAGGCCTCATCGCTCCCCACAACCACCCGAAAGGAGGCTGTAGCAAGGTGGAGGTTGGTCTCCTCTCCCAAGCAGCAAGCAGTAGGACAAGAGGAAATGACCTCAAGTTGTGCTAGAGGAGGTTTAAGTTGGATATGAGGAAAAACGTCTTTACAGAGGGGATTGTGAGGCATTGGCACAGGCTGCCCATGGAAGTGGTTGAGTCACCACCATCCATGGAGTTCCTCAAGAAACATGTAGCTTGGTGCCTGGGGACATGGTTTAGTGGTAGCCTTGGCAGTGCTAGGTTAACGGTTGGACTTGATCTTACAGGTCTTTTCCAACTGAACTTATCCTATGATTCTACAATTCCTTTGGATGTAGGCAAGCAATGCTGTGGAGAAACTGTATGGCAGTAGTTTGCAGAGCAGGGAGACCACATCTAACTGGAACGTGGTGCTTGTGCTGGGGCGTGGGTATGCTAGCTCTGGTGGTCCTGCAGCAGGGCTGGGTCTGGTGGCACTGTGCGCATCCCTGGGCCTGGTGGGGGTCAGCGGCGCTGTAAAAACTGCCTTCATGTTTCGGTGGGTGCCATTTGGCTTGGCTGGGTGTTGGCGGTGCTGGTATCTGCTGAGCATGCAGTGATGGGATAAGGGGCAATGGAGGCAAGGGATAAGGAGCCGTGTTAGCAGTGTTTCATGGTGTCCTTGCTCAAGGAGAGAGGCTTGGTGGGGTGCTGCTGGCTGCATGCGTCCTAGACCCCTGTCCATTGGCTGTGTTCCCCAGGCTGCACAGTGAGGGGAATGGGAATCTGCCTGTGGGGAGCTGAGGGCATGGAGTAGTTCTGCTTGTCTTCCTCTCCCCACTCACTGGTTCTCCTCACCTTGATCAGCAGTAAAACTGAGTGAAGGCTGTCTACAGTTCAAACTAGGCCAATTATTGGATTGGCCAGGAGGAATAAATCACTTACCAATGAGGCTCCTGTGGGCAAACACTTTGTGAATTCTCACTGGGTACTTGGCAAAACCCTGTAGGTTTTATAGGACACGAAGACAATGCCTCAGCTCTGTTTGGTAAGAAGAAGGTCAGAGACAAAGAAAAGGATTCTCTCCACTCAGTTCCAGTCCTCTTTTTATTTTGAGAGCTGGGTGGGTTTCATTGGGTTCCTGGAATCCCCGAAGTGGGCCAGTTGGCAGGTCTGGCCTCACACTTTGAGCAGGGAGGCTGTCGGTGCTTTGCAGTGCAGCAGGTTGGAGGTGCCAGACTGATCTTTCAGAGCAGTGCTCTTCACTCAAACTTCTGGAAATCCTACCTGAAAAAAAAAATCAAGGTTGTGTAAATTTTTTGGGAATTTGGTTTATTTTGGACCTGCTTAAATATATAATGACAGAAATAATGTTTGTGCTTCCAAGGTTTGATTTTTTTTCTCCTTCCTGTTTTAGGAGACACAATGTAAATGTCCAGCTGTTCAGGGCTGTCTTGGCATGTCCGAAAAACAACAACCAGAACGGGGCATAATAATTGTTAACCTGTCCTTCTGTGCTGGAACTGCTTCAGAGTTACTGTTGCCTCTCATTTCACCATTGGCAATTCCAGCAGGAAATACTCTGTTTCCCAAAGGCTCTAATGCTGTCTCTTTATTGTTGTTACACCTCCTGAGCGTTTTGTTGTTGCTGTCATCCCAGGAATGACAGTGGCAGCGCCATGTGGCAGTGAACCCCTCCCACTTGGGAGGGAAGAAGCTGGAGGTACCTCCTGATCGATATTTTTTATCTGAGCCTTTTGTGGTAACCATCCTGAGCATGTGTGAAACGGCTGTTTTGAAACCTGATTGTTGTCCTTGATGGAATTGCTGTGCTATCTATAAAATCATTTGTATGTAACTGTACGGATGTTTTCTTCATCTTCTGGAGGGATTTATCTGGGTCCCTCTAAAAGTAGCTAATTATGTAGACTGCCAGTACCAGAAGCTCCTGAATCTAAGACAGCTGAAATACAGTGCCATCATCCAAAGACTGATAAGAACATCATTTTAAATTCTGTTTTTCTACCACCTTAAGTCTGTGTATGCACATCAGCAAGTTTTACCCTCAGTTTTTGAATCTTTTTTTTTGGAAGGGATGGGATTTTTATCTCTATTTTTGCTGAAAGATATAAAGGATTTCATTCTCTTCTGCTTTGCTTTATGAATTATTTTTCATGTTGCATCTGAAATTGTTGCATACTGAACTTGCACAGAAGTTACTTGTTCTGTTTTGCTTTGCTATCCCCAGCTCCAAGTGGTGGCAATAAGTGAAAAGCTCTGTATCTCATTAGTAACACATCCCAGTGTTATTCTGTCCCAATAATTATGACTGATGTAGTTGTGCAAATGAGCCTTGCTGTTTAGTAGTGCGTGCCTGTTCTCTGTAGCTTCCTGAATTTATGTAGAGGACACTTACTCCAGACAAATACCTCATACATTCCTGTTTCTCACGCAGATATCACTGTAAGTGCCATTACAGCTCAACCGTTCTGTGTGCAACCTTTAAAATTCACTCCTGAATACAGTGATTTTTGTTGTGAAAGCTTTTTATTGTTTGTCTTAAAACCTTTACCCTCACTGCTATCCCTGCATGCGCTTGAAGACTCATTCTCTTCCAGTTCTAGTGGGCTTTTCTTTCTGTCACTTACAACCCCGACGCTTGCCAAAGAGCAGCCAACGGCAAAAGAAGGGCTCTTCTGGAGGGTCCTGCCTGTTGGGTGGAGCAGGAGGCTGCTGCCAAGATTGTCTCAGTCACCCGCAGCAGGCAGAGCCTGTTCAGAAGCCACTTGTTGCTGTTCTCACTGACATCAGTGGAGACGTGTAGGCATGTGTTGCAAAACACAAACCCAGGGAGCAGCACATGTCTGAGTGACACTGTGAAGCTATGGTCAATGTTTAGGCTGCTGCTGTTTGCACAGAAAGACTTACCCCTGCCTACCTGCTTGAGGCGGCTGCCCTGTGATTCCTCACTCTTTCCTGGTTGATCTTGAGGTGGGCATTACGCAGTACTGACCAGGCCAGAGAGCAGTTGAGATGGTGCGGGTAAAGAACAGCAAACCCTTGCCCCAGGTAACAAGTGGCTGGCACAGCATTTCACCCTGTCCTGAGCGATAGGACAAGGGGGGCTTTAATCTAAAAGAGAGGAGATTTAGATGAGATGTTAGGAAATTTTTCGCTCAAAGAATGGTGAGGCACTGTCACAGGCTGCCCACAGAAGCCATGGATGCCCCCATCCCTGGAGGTGTTTGAGGCCAGGCTGGATGTGGCCCTGGGCAGCCTGATGTAGTGGGCAACCGCCACAGCAGGGGGGTTGGAACCAGGTGATCCTTAAGGTCCCTTCCAACCCAAACTGTTTTGTGATTCTATGAATGACCCAGGCAGCAGCTATGGTACAATTCCTTTAAAAGGCAGGGTGGAAGGAGCATCTGTTGAAGCAGTCTTCTCTGCCTGCCTGAGGCAGCTGAGGAAGGCGTTTGTAAAACAGGGACCGACAGTCCCTGCTATACAAGAGCTGATTTCATAGCTGTCCGGCTTGCCAGTCTGTTCTCCTGCTCCTTCTTCCTCCACTTTGACTTCATTTCTCCAGAGCTGCAGCACTGTGTTTCCACGTGAGGTCTCACATGGAAGCCAAGCCAATCCTGTTCGTGGCAGTGGCTGTCTAGGAGGAGAAGGAAAAAGAAAACACCTGAGAGGCTGCTCAGGCACTCCATGCTCTGTGTGCTTCTTTACCATCCAGCAATACAAACTGCTTTTGGATCACAACCCCATGCCCCCCTGAATGCCCTGCCTGGTGCCACAAAGCTGGGCTAGCTGCAGGAGGAGAAGCACAGGGCGATGGGGCAGGATCCAGCCTGCTGGGACAGGCTGTGCCTGAACGTCTCCGAACCAGTTGTGAGCAGAGCAAATTTTTGTTGGGTCAGAGCCACGTGCTGTGGCTTTGTCCTGCCGTGCCCGCTCCTTAGCAGCCTCGGAGCTGCTTGTAGGGTGCTGTGTTGACTTGAGGTGTGAGCTTCTGCAGTGTCCTGGCTCGTGCTTGACACTGTGCGTGTGTGTGTTGGAGGCTGCTTGGAATTCTTGCTAGAGTGGATTCAGCTCAGTCTGTGAGGGTCTGGATAAGCTGGATTCCTGGAAAAGGAGCAGGTTCTTTAGTTAATGGATTTTGAATGTGGCCTAAGGAATGCCAGAAGGAACCCTTCAGATGGTGAAAGCCCTCAGATGCCAGTTAGTGTATATTTTCTAATCAATGCTTTGATTTCTGGCATATTCTGTGGACTTTGGTTTGAAGGAGATGCATACAGTGGAGAAAAAATTGGGAACATATGTTTTTGAGTTTGCAAATGGCAAAACAATTTCTGTGTTGAAAGAGACTGATGGTGCTACTTGATTGCCTTGCCATGCTTTGATAAACAACAGTTTTGTTAGAAGAAACAGGATGGCTTTAACAAAATGTGCTCTGGGCTGGCTGCTTCATACGCTTCCTTTACTACTGGCAGGGTGGATGGGTTTTATCCCTCAATTACATTGCAGAACATAATTCAGTTTGTGCAGTACAACCAGTGGTTAGGTTTTCCTGTGTCAGGTGCATTGCTTTTAAACCTGATTTGTGAGCTCCTTCAGCTCTGCCTACTGCGAATCCACGTTATGCTGTTGCTGTGGGTCAGACTCGAGGCCCAAGGTTTGCGTGTTGTATAGGGTCAGTTTGCCTCGTTGTACTTTGAAGTGGGGTCAGAGGGGTTTAGATCACGCATATCCCCTTGTGGTCTATTGTTGAACTTCTCTTGTTGCCTCTCAAAGGCCATGTGCAACTTGTTCTCTGGTGACTGCCGATTTGTGCCAAGCTTCAGCGTGTTTTTCCGAAGGAGAGGTGCAGTGACTCCATGCTCCTGAAGCACTCGAATGGGATCGCATTATGTCAGGGTGCATGAAGCCACCCAGCGCACAGGTCTCATTTGCTTTCACTGACTGCAGAGGGTGCAAAAGTTAGTTCAGCTGAAGCCCTGAATTGAGGAGCAATGAAGTCAAGTGAGAGGCTTTCTGCTTGCTGCCTTCCTCCTGCTCTGGGGCTGGCTGTCCAGCTCATTGTCCCTCGGGCTTGTTCTGTCCTGGCATTGCCCTGCCGTAGCACGTGGAGTACCCAGGTGAGCCCAGCTCCCACGGGGAATGGGTTACACCCCTCTGCAGTGTCCTCCCTAGTGCTGCTCTGAGGCACCCTCATGCCTCTTGGAGCGGGGTATGGCTGTGGGAAGGTGCTGAAGGACTGCCAGTATCTCAGTGACTATTAGTCATTTTTCAAATATATTTTTTTTTCTACTGATGGGGTGCTACCACCACCCCATCCCTGTGAAGATCCTCTTCTGGTTGGGCATTTCAAGGTAAAGCCGAGTGATACTCAGCTCTAGCGAGGGGCCTCCAGCACAAGCCTAGGGGCTCCTGCGAGTCTACTCTGCCAAGGGTAGCGGGGACAACTGATGCCGGAGGATGTGGCTCATCAGTGCACCTTGTTTGCCCTTCACACAGGTTGTCAGCACGGTTTGAACCCTGGGTGTTGACCAGAGCCCCTCTCTGTGCAAGCTGATGGGGTAACTGGCAGCTCTGAGACTGATGCTATCCGTGGGGATTGGCCACAGATGGGGGCTACGATGGACTTTGGTAATGTGTATTACAAATGTCACCAGGCTGTGTGTGGTTCTGAGGAGATGTTAACTTACTGTTCTGTGTCCCATGTATTCTTCCGTGTTGGTTTTCTTTGGCATCCTTAGCTCTCCTCTTTGCAGAGACAGTGTGCAGTTTTCCAGCTCTACGCGAGTTGTAGCCATCTTCCTAAAATATACTGAACCGCAGAGTTCAGTCTGCAACACATTACTGGTAAAATATTTGCATATTTGAATATGACATGTTCCCAGACACCAAGCCAATAAGCTGCATACATCGCACACAATGAAAGAGAATTGAAAGTGCTGAAGTTACTGTCAGTAATGCATTCCCATTAAGCTCTCAGCAGCCTGCTGTGGAATGGAGGCTTCCAGTGGCACCATATGCTCCAGCAGTACCGAAGTTCATGCGTGATACCAGGTACGATGGATCAAGCACAAATGTGTTCAGGGTGTGAGTGCAATACAGTGGGACTCCCAAAGAAATCATGGGTGTGCAAGCGCTGGGCGGAGAGGATTTAAAGCCATTCCTTAGAGCGTGCGATGGCTCTTGGGGCAGCCAGGTGCCCCCTTACGATGCCGTGTCTGCTGCAGGGTTGAAATGGAGAGGGACTGGGCTTTCACTCTGTACTTCTGCACTTCAGTGTTTTCATGGGAGCTGTAACACTTCCTGCCTCTGCTGTTGCTCCAGCCACAGGAGTGCAAAGTACAAAGCCAGCTTTGAAAGACAACTTCATGCAGCCTGATGCACAGTAGAGCCAAATCCTCAGCATCAGCTTTATAATTAGAGGAGAAATTGCAGTCACTAGAGCTCTCCTGCAACCTCACTGGTATGCAATTAGGTGTAGCTGAGAGCAGAATGGGACCCCACGTTTTCAGCCTGGAAAATCCCTGCTGAAGTGCCGGGAGTGGGGGCGGGTTTGCGTAATTAAGTGAAAATGAAGGAATGTCTTGGGTAGCTGCAGCCTTAGCCAAATGCCTCCTGTGTTTGCTTGGGATAGCAGCTCTAATCTGCAACCACAGGTTACTGCTGGATCCCTGCCATCTTGTTTAAATTACATTCATGGCCTAGGGGGGTGTAAGCAGGAAGCCATTGTAATTTTCATGCTGTGGACACCAGTGCATTTTCATGAGCTGAAGTTAAGTGTCTCTAGGGATGCTGAATATCACTGAAACATTTCCTGAGTTCTCTTAAGCTGCACAATGGTATGTCCGAGTCTGTTTTCCAAAGGACAGAGCCTTTTGTTTAGTTAGTGAGGTCTTGGTGTAGTTCACTGAACTAAGCTTTTCCACTTACAATTTATTGAGGAACAGAAAAAGAGGAGAAAGTTGTGCAAGAAAAACGAGGTGCCTTAGAACAGCTTGGAATACTCCGAGTTCTCCTATGTCCCCATACTAACTTACATTGTAACTAAACCCTCAAGGAGGCTGTGACTTTTTAACTGGTGTCCCAGCTAGCTCTGTAGGCTCTAAGTAGGTGAGCGGGCTGGGTGTGCGCATGGCTTCAGGCAAGCGTGTGAGGGCTGGTTGGGCAAATGGCTCTGCACTTCATCACTTTGGTTTCATTCTGTGTGTTACTTGGCCCGTAAGGCACCAAGACAGCGGCAGCGTGGTTTACATCGGAGATCTCCAGCGTCGCTGTGCTGACACTTGCCTGAGTTGGAGCCCCAGGAGCATTGCTCGGCCCCGGAAGGCAGCGGCAGAGGCCGAGGCAGGCGGCTGGGGGAGGTTGCGTGGGGCAAGGTGCCGACAGCGCTGCTGCAGCCTGCATGAGGCCTGCAGCCTCCGGTGCTTGTGCGGGAGCGCTGCCTCCCGACCTCACCACATGCTGCCCAAGAGCCTGCATCGGGGTGTGGAAAGGGAAGGCGGCCTTGCTGCTGTAACACTTGAGTATTGTTCTGCTACCATGGTGTACGAAGGTGACAACAGCAAATGCTAGCTCTATTGCATTTTAAAGCACTAAGCAATTTTATTGTGGAAGGAGCAATTCCCTGGGAAGAGTGTGGTAGCTGCGTGTGGATGCTGCACCTCCCAGGGAAGGGGGCCAGCAGTAGGGCTGCTCCTCTTTGGCCTCCAGCTCTGCCCTTGTCTTACGGTGGCACTTTGAAGTGGGTCGCTCCAGCCCCTTGGGCTTCAGCATAGCCACCGATGTGGGTGCGTGCCCCGGTTTTAACCGGGAGCACAGAAATTCTCGCAGGGTAGACGTGGGAAGGGCACGAGGGAGGCGTCTTAGGAGACCCTGTTGCATGCTTCCTTCATGGGGATGGGTCTTGTTTTGTGATGGGTATGATTTGAGATGAAACAAAATATGAAGCCCTAAGTAAGTGAAGTGCATTTTGAGTTAACTCTCTTATTTGTATAAAACTTGTTCAGAGATTGAAAGGTTTTATGCACTTGAAGTCCAACATCACAAATGTCCACAGCCAAAATGTGTGGTGTCTCAAGTGCATCTCACCTTTTGTGCTGTAGCTGCACAGCCTTAAAACAGTCCCTTAGTTATTGGCAGTGAAATGTCCCATTGTCTAGATATAAAAGCCAGTTTTTCCACTTTGATCCTCTTTCTCATTGAGCAGGTTTTGATCTCAGTTACCGTGGAGTAAATGCAGAGTAGTTGCCTTACAGGAAATGATATTTGTCTGGATTTACACCAGTATAGCTGAGGTCAGAGTCTGGCTTGGCTTGTCTGCTTTCCTATCTTCCTAAATACTGCATATTTCCCAAATAGCCTTTCTAACCTCCTCTTTAGCCCTTGCTGTCTCCTCCTCCTTTCCCAAATTCCAAATGCAACAATGTAGGTAAAATGTACTTGCTGAAAGATTATTTACCCAGGGTCTGCTTTTTATTAGCTCAGCTGTTTCTTATTTTTTCAGCCCTGTTTGAAGTTTCATTGTACTTGAGATAGGATCTGCATTCATCCTGCTTTTCCTACTTGATTCAATTTTGTCAATTAGAAGTGCAGTGTTTTAAATTATAGGCTGCCCTTCAATGTTGTCATTGAGAAAGAACCGTATGCCTCTGTGACATTTCAAAGGCATCGTTAACTCTGAAGTTCTGCAAAAGGTTGTGCCTGAAGGCATTCCTCTTAATCAGCACCATAATGCCTCTGGAAGAGCTTAGCAAATGCTAGATGTGACTTTGGAGAACAGGATGAATTAAATTGTTCCTGGTTTTGTTTTTATTTCCTGACATTACGTTAGCTCTGTAGAAGTGTACTCTGAGCTCTGTGACAGAGCGTTTTAACTTGGGATGTGTGAGAGACATCAGAGCTTCATCAGGGTTGTTCTGTTGGTTAAGTTGGGTTTGCTATTAAGATTGGATGCTTGGGTGGTTTTTATCACTGTGTATGTAGCTTGTCTGGTCCACTGGGGTCTTGGTCCATGTGATCATAGCACTGGTACGAATCGCTTTACAGTTAGGCTCCTACTGTAACTAAACTGCTCTACATTTAGATGTAGAGCTTAGTGATATGGTTTAGTGGAGGACTTGTTAGGTCAGAGCTTGGACTAGGTGATCTTGGAGGTCTCTTCCAACCTCCATGATTCTGTGATACTGTTATAGTGTCTTGACCTTCATTTGATCATGTATAATCCTGTCCAGAGTATCCTGTTCTTCCTATGGTGGTAAAGCATAGGAGAAAAAGCAGGAGAAAAGCAGTACCACCTCTTTCACGGTTTGGAGACCATGGGCAGAAAGGAGCTAAGTCTGTGTCAAAACACATACAAATGGTTTTTGATATATTCTGTTGATTTTGATGCAATTTTTCATATGCTTAAGTGTTTTCCTGAATGGGGCCCTAAGGGTTTGCCTCAGGCTACAAAGAGAATCTTTGGTAGAGCTAGTGATTGAACTTGAATGATACGATCTTAATTGTTTGGGTGGCATTTTACACTGTAGAAACCTGAACCTGAGCTTTATGGAAAGCCTGAATCAATATTCATGCCTGTACCTGAATCTCTCCTGCATTCCAGGTAGCTGCAGTCTGCGCCATCGCCATAGGGGTGGGCAGTTCGTAGAAACAGACAGCTCCTCAATTCTGTACGTAGACAGTAACTTAAAGAGAGTTTGTCAGGCACTTAAGCCTGACTGTTAATGTGTGGGGAACCTCTGGGTTGCTTTGGGAGTGCCATTCATAGCTGTGTTTTCTTCTCATGATTTTGCATTTTCACCTGATTTCAAACCTTCTTTTGGAGGCAGGAGATAAGGTGTAAGGGGGAAGCCCAGAGCAGCAGTAGTGCAGCCGTCAACTCGGATAGCTGTGCTTTCTCCTTAGGAAGGTCTGTGCTGTGAGCCAGATGTTGGCTCCCATTTCTCAGGCCCTTGGTGGTGTAAGCCTCATGGCTGGAATGAGAAAATTCCAGAGGGTGACAGAAATCCTAGGCTGCGCTGAGAGCACTCTGCTACTTGCCAGCGGCACCCCCAGTCCTGGTACTTGGCAGCTGTGGTTTGGAAGCCAGCACCCGCCTTTCCCTTGGGCTGACTCGTGCATTGGAGCAGATCCTACTTAAAGTATCCCGGCCTGAATTGCCAGAGGGTATATTAGAGCACCCTCCCACTCACAAAGCGAGGCTTTCTCAGCGTTGTGTTGTGTCTGGAAGAGGATTGGCTTTTGTTGCCCTATGCAGGGTGCTTGATGGCATCCCCAAATCTGAATTCTTGCAAAGGAAGAAAGCTTTGTGCTCTGTGTCAGTTAAACAGACCAAACCATTTATTGTAAACAATGTGTGGTAAATGCTTCTGGTTTTAAAATTCAGTAACTCTCTAAGAGTAACTGTTAATTACTGGTGATTTATCATTTTGCTTCCACGCGCAAGTTCTATGTTTCTCCAGCAGTGTGCTGGATACTTCCCGGTCTTGTTGGGCTATGTCAGACAGGAGATGGAACTGGAAAATACCAGGATCAAGGCAACTGAGAAGTCTGAGCTGATTTCTGTGTTTTAGCTGATGCCAGCAGCCTGAGCATAAATAGTGGAATTATTTAGAACAAATTATAAAAGATGAGAAAACAGAAAGCAATGTTTTTGCATGAAGTATTCCTGTTTAGCTCATTGAAGTAATCCTTATGTGTAGTGGAAAAAGACTATTTTGTTTGGGGTAAAAAAGTTAATGTTCCCATATCTTCCTCCTCCCTCCTTCCCCACATCTGCTTTTTCAATTAGTTTGGAGTGTGCTTGCATTTTTAACATGGTAAAACTCAGTGGAATTTTATAATCCACAGATAATACTTAATTGAATAAAAATGCTTCCCTCTCGTCTCCAGCTTCCTAAAAACTGTTGAGCACTCAAACCTGCATTGAGAGCAAATGTATTCTCACTATCTTCCTCTTTCTTCTCCCGAAGCCAGGCAACAGCTCCCCTACAGGCATCAACCCCCTGCTCTGCTGGGGCACCCCTGGATGCCTTCTCCATGGAGATGCCAGTGGTGTCCTTTGGCTTGGTAGGGCAGCATCATCTGCTTCAAAAGATGCTCAAGCCCAGAAGACTTTAGGTAGAGCCTGGAGGATGGAAAAGAAAGTGACAAAACAAATTTCAGGATAGGGACTGCTGAGTGGGGCTTTCTCACCCTGAGGTGGCTTGCAAGTGCAGTTTGCACTGCACACATGCCCGAGCAGTTGGTGATGAAACTGCTGTGTTCCACAGCTGGCGAAGGAAGCTGAAAGAGCTTTCTGACAAATGCACGTGACTCTTCCAGGTTTGGTTCTTTTCTAGCCTTATTAGATTTTTAAAATTATGCTGTTACACGATAGTGTTTTACTGTCTGAGGTTTCAATTCAATAGCCCAAATGACTGTCAGCAGAGAATTGGATTTCAGTTGAAGATTGTTTATGTGCCATGGCACGTACATAAGGTCAGGGAATTTGCAGGTTTTCTTTCCCAAATGATCAGTAAACATACATGACCTGAAAGAGGACTGTAGGGATAGACTACTGAGAGGTGGTGGGGCACTGGGACAGGCTTCTCAGGCAGTGGTCATGGCACCAAGCTGCTGAGTTCAAGGAGCAGTTGGACAACACATTCAGGCACAGGGTCTGCTTTTTGGGTGGTCCTTTGGGGACCCATGAGTTGGACTTGACGATCCTTGTGGGTTTCTTCTAACTCAGATATTCTATGATTCTGTGGTCAGGATGGGAGACTTCTGCACAACAGGATTTATTTAACAAATACCCTCAGACACTAATTGCATGGCTACTTGGGGGACAAGCTCTGCTTTTTTGATTCCTCCCCCAGATTAAAAGGATTAAATAAATGCTCTTCCATGGAGGTGGCAGAAGTTTCACCACTTTCTGCGCAGCTGTGAAATGGCTCCCAGCAGCTAAAGCGAGGAGGATTGTGAGTGCTTGGATGTGGCTGGTCAGCTGCTCTAAGTGTGAGTGGTGGAAGGAAGCAGAAGCCACACCACGAGGCACCTTTGGCGGTTTGTACTCAGAAAGGAAGGAGCTGTGTAGGGCCGTTGTCACCACCCAGCTGTTCTGGCAGCCCTGCAGGAGCTCCACAGCCTGGCTGTGCAAATCCTTCCCTGGGTTTGTGCTGGCCGTTAAAGTTTCTCAGGCTTCCTTCTGTGTAATTCTGCAATAAGTTTATTCCTTCCGAATGATTTCTGCTGCTTATAGTTGTTTTTGTTGGTGCTTTTTAGAAAATTACACAACTGCAAATGATACATACGGGCAAAAGCGAAGGGATGAGAGAGAACTGCTTCCATCTGACTTGTCAGCTACCAAAATAAACAGTGCTCCAGTAAGGGTTTTGAGAGGTTTAGCTGGCCTTCAAAAACTTGCTATGTCTTTCTTTTCAAATCACCGCTTCAATCCAAACCTCATATTTTCAAAAATAGAGCTAAAATGTTTCAGAATCCTTTTTTGCACAGATTGGCTATGTCAAATGAGCAATTTTGCAGGTGTTTTCTGCAGCTTTTTCCCGTCACTTTCTTGTGCAATAGAGCCTTGCCAGGGATAATGAGTGTCTCTAAAGTAGAAATAGAAATAAAATATCTTCCATCTTAATAGTAGATTTAAAAAAGGACAAAAAAGTTGCTTTTAATGGGATACACCAGTTACTGGCCCTTATCAAACATCTTCAAATAGATGCTTTAACTTAAGCAAATTGTCGCTTCTTTGTTGCTTCTTTGTTCACAGCTGTATTTGAGGCAGCACTGAACCATCGTTAGAGCCCTGGGGGTATCGCTAACAACTGGGTGTTGTCAGAGTGAAGGAGCAGTGTATACAGACAGCTATTTGCCATAAAATTCCATGTTCTGCCAGCTGCAGATGGATTAGTTTTGTGAAGTGGACATTTACTTAGAATGAGGTATGAGGATTTGAGTTTACAGTTATAATGGCTGAAAGGAAACAGTTTGGGTTTCTAATGGTTTTACATTGGTAATCCTTTAGCAATTAATTATCTGATGTAAGACTTATTGGGAGCTTGGGTCAGTTCTAATTGAAATCAAGAAAAACTTTGTCATTGACTTGAATACAGATGCTTTTTTGATAGAATATATATATATATAAAAGAAGACTTTTGCTACAGAGTAAGTCCATATGCAGAATACAAGGAGCCATGTACCGAGTGTAGCAACTTCTTTCCTAGCAGCTGGTCTCAGAGTACTTTATTTTTGTTATGCTTGGAAATATCCATTTTCAAAAGATGGCAACTGGATACACCATAAAACATTTTATAGCACAGGAATGCACATATACACATGTGCAAGGCCTCATGGCATGGAACCTTGTTCTCATTCTCCTAGAATGTTCTGTCAGAAATCTTCCGTGTGTGTGTTCTTCTGAGAAACCAGTGGCTTGGTATGAAAATTGAGGAAAACTTATTTAGTTCTGTTTTAATTATGCAAGTATAGTTAGGTCTGTGGTTATAGTCTCATTATCTTTTCTCTTTAGGGCTGATTGGCTAATTGTGTGGCTTGCTGATAATTGCCAAGAGTGCAAGAAAACAAAATTATTTAAATAACTTTTCAAGGATTGTATCTGGCATCTGAATGTGTTTTAGGTCAGTCGTGTGCTGTTCTGCTTTGTCCCACATCACTTAACCTTCTGTGGGCAAAGAAACCCCAATGGAGCCATTTAAATATGACACTGTTACATCTGTGATATTTTTTTAATCTATAGTTTTTTAACCATTTAGAATCATTAAGGTTGTTAGTTATCCCATATCCTTCATGAAAGCCACGTGGCTGCAGTTACAGCGTGAGCCAGTTGTTCATTTGGTTCTGGTTGTGTGTCTGATCAAAAAGCTGACCTGGTCTTGAGTAAGGTAGCACTCTCCAAGGATCTTCCAAGTCTCTTTGAGCAAACTAATTGGTGAATAAAATTATACAAGCAGCACTGGCTCTTAATTAAGACCTTGTAATTGAATTAATCGACTCTGGAAAAATAAGCCACGACTTTCTTTTTTGCCAGCCAGCCTATGGACCCCTACTGTCCTGGGATGTGTTCAGGGGATGTGGTGGGAAGCAGAGGTGAGCACAGACAGAGCCATCGGGGAAGTTTGCGGAGCCTGCTGGCGGTGGAGCTCAGTGGGTCCTGGCCAGCAGCTGCGTGGGCAGCAGCTCGACGCAGAGCTTTGTGGGATGCTGCAGCAAATAAGTGAGCCCCGTAACCCAATGCCAAGTGTAAATTGAGATTTAAAAGTTGAGTTTTAAAGACCGTTTGATTTGACTTCAACACGTTAAGATTGTTAATCACAAAATAGGACTGTAAAAATTGTAGTTACATTCATTCCTGCCTTATTCTTCAGTATAAGCTCTTTATCCAGCACTGTTACAAGTGCTGAAGGAGTATTGCCAAAATACACAGACCCAGAAATGAGACAGAAATAGACCTGGACTGAACTGGAGTTCAGTCTGGAGAAAGAATTTAAAGAGCGTTATGAACTGAATTTTACTCGGTTCAGATTGTTGTTAACAAGGGGAAATAAACAAAAGCAGAAAGTAATCTGATGACCTTCTCAGATGTTCCCTGGGAGCTACAAGCGTGGGCCAGCTTCAGTAAATGCTTGCTGCTCCCCTGCCGCACAGTAAGGAAGCAGCGGTTGCGGCTCTTATCAGCTGTTTATCCCTTACTGTAGGGCTGAAGGAAGCAAAGCAGCCAGGCAATGCTTGCGTGCTGTATAGAGTCAACAAATGCATTTTCTTCTTGTCTGCTGGCGATTTGTTATTAGGCAAGAAAAGAATCATCACAAACTTGTGTACTCTTGGCAGCAGTAGGCTAAGAAGCCTAAAACCAAAAAGAATTCCTGCACGGAGGAGATGTGTATGAGCATGGGCAACAGTTGTGTATGGGATTGGGTCCCTGGGTGGCTGCAGGCCTGCACGCGGAGGACCACCTGGCTGAGGCTCTGTAATCCCCATGGCTCTTCCTGTCCCTCGGCTTCTCCTAGGGGCTGCCAGCTGGGTTGCCAGCTGTGGCTGTTCTGTAGTGTGGGCAATTGTCCACTGAGAGCTGGCTGGAGATGGCCAGAGTCGCATCAGAAATGCTGGCTGCTGGCCCTGGTGAGGAGGGACCTGGGGGGCTGTTGGAGCTGCCAGGGGATGGGGGAGGAAGGTGGATCCCCTGCAGGTGCCCGCACTCAGAAGGGTCTGTTGTCCCCAGCATGAAAAAACTTGCCTTGTTCCAGTCTCCTTATGTTTGGGACAGGTAACAGCCTCTGGCATTGCTTTGAATTTTAACCACACAGCGTCAAGGTTTCTGGTCTCCTTGCCTGGTATTTGTGTGCCAGCAGTAGACAAAATCTTCTCCCCTAACAGTGGAACCAGAGGGGATGTTCAAGTTTTTCAACAAAAATCATCCTTGAGACCTACTTAATTCAGGCATTCTTTTTCTTATTTCCAGCCTGAGGAAATAGGTCTTCTGTGGGTGGTTCCATAATGAGTGTGATGTGGTGCCACCCGTGCTAGGGGCTGGAGAAGCTGTAAGGCTGTTTTGTGCATCAGCCAATTAACAGGGAATTTGTAGCAAACATTTATTTTTAACTGCCTCTGTAGACAATGAGGCTATTCTGCATATCCTATTTTATTACTGTAGTTCTTAGAGAAGTTAACAATGGGCTTGTTATTGTGCTAGGCAAACTAGCATCTAATTTTTATTATTGGTTATTGCATTTGGTAAATAACTTGTAGAAAATGACACTCAAGACCCATAGGCTGAATTTAGTGCTGGTTGTAGTAGATGAAAGATAGTAGATTTTCTTCACTGGAAATCCCCAAGCTGGCTTTCATTTTCCAAGGAATATAAGCATGTATAGTGTCATTTTTTTACCATTGTTATTTTTCTTTATCAAAGAAAAACCAACATAAGGCTCCTAGATGTTATAAGAATGAGAAATAATAATAGCTATATAGATGATAATAATAATAATAGGTAATTATAATTAATAACTTGTTAAGGCAGATTTTTAGCAAAATCTCTTATACCTTTGGTCTCTAGGATTCATCCATGCTTTGGCCACTTGCCCTGAGGTAGCTGCTGGAGAATTAGATGGATGAGGGTGGTGACTGTGTCCAGCAGTGAGCTGAGGACAGACCTTCGGCAATCCTTTGCGCTAGGCTGCTTGGCAGTGATTTGTTCTTTGCCTGGATGGTCTGCATGGGTTTTGTCTGGTTGGCCAGTGACAGGAGGGAAGCCTGTATGCAGACTGACCCCTTCCAGTCTCCTGAAGTTGAAGTTGCATGTTAAAGTCAATAGTAATAAGTCATGAGGCTGAAAGCTATTAAAAAAAAAAAGTGTATTAAAGGAAC
Source organism: Oxyura jamaicensis (assembly GCF_011077185.1). Lineage (NCBI taxonomy): Eukaryota > Metazoa > Chordata > Aves > Anseriformes > Anatidae > Oxyura > Oxyura jamaicensis. The sequence goes on along the minus strand of NC_048900.1, from coordinate 14,964,114 downwards.
ATGAGGTTGCTGGGTTGGTTTGGCATCTTTTCTCTTTGGTTAAGAAACTGGCAAAAGTTGCTCACTGCAGTTCTTGGGCTTTCTAAACATTAATATAATTATACCCAGGAGCCTGAAAGCTAAAAGTGATGGAGTCATGAGGGATTATCATTAAGAAGAAACTAAACAGCCAGTAGCAAGTACTAGGGCTGAGTGTCTTGGCTGACTCCAGCACCCCTCAAGTTCTCTGGGAGGATGCTGCCAGTGGGGCTTGCCTCGGCCTGGGGGAGTGGGTGGTGGTGGTGGTGGAAGTGGGCAGCACTCCACGAGTTGTTGCTTGTGTTGCAGGAAGGCTTCAGCAAGGTGTCTGTCTACACAGCTCCTAGCTTTACGGTGAGTTGAGGGGTCCTTCGCTACAGAGGATGAAGCACAGGGCTGTAAGGCTTTTGTTTTTTTTTATTATTTTTTTCCTCTTGGTGGTGGGTGGTTAGCAATGCTTTGCCTAGCTTCGGTTTTCAGTCAGATGCTTGCATTGAGTGGTCTGCTATGGAAATTTGGAATTGGTTAAAACTGGAGCAGTGTTTTAATTGCAGTAATGTTGAAAACAATAATTCATCTGGTTTTGTGTTATAACGCAGCTATTTGAGAAATAAAAAGGTTCACTATAATTTGAAAGATTGCAATGAGAAGTATTTTCTCTAGTTGCAGCTGTGACATCTTGCTCCAGTGTTGGAAAATAGAAGAAACTTGCTGTGAAAGATTTCTGAAGGCATCTCATGAGTGGTCAGTTGCTGGGCGAAGCCCTGACGTGTAGCACCCAACTTGCTGTTAGGAAATTAAGGGTTTCTGCTTGCGAGCCCCTAGGACAGGCAGCTGGCTGGAGGCTTGCTAAGAGTAACTCTATCATTACTATTCTTTTCTTAATCACCTTTCAGAAGAATTGTAGGCAGAGCTTTAAATCAACTGGATACAGAAAAGTAAGCTTGAAGGAGAGCGTTATTTTCTTTCATCAAATAAAGCTCGATGTTCAGCACTGCTGGAGAACAGCTCTTAAGGAATAATTGCACACCAGTTTCTTTCAGCAGCTGTCCTGACTTAGGCATCTTAGCTGTCCCAAATTACTGTTCCCAATCCTGTGTCACTTCATCACTTGCAGTGGCACAAGTGCTTGAGGGTCTGTACAGGAAGAGAAGACCGGGAGATGGAGCTGATGCAACCCTCGCACCCATTCCCCCCAAATATATGTCTATATGGGTATGTGTATATATATGTATGT